>NC_134667.1:3033632-3064297 GCF_030463565.1 Pelecanus crispus | reverse complement strand
GTGTCATACAGCCCCTATATGGCTCCCCAGCCCCTATAGGGCCCTATATACCCCACCACTGGAGCTGGGGGGTGTGTCATACAGCCCCTATATGGCTCCCCAGCCCCTATAGGGCCCTATATACCCCACCACCGGAGCTGGGGGGTGTGTGATACAGCCCCTATATGGCTCCCCAGCACCTCTAACACCCCACCCCCAGTATGGACAACCCAGCCCCTATAGCCCCAGCCCCTATAGGACCCTCATCGCCCCCCCCCCCCCGAAACTATACAGCCCCCCCAGTGCATGCTGGGGGGGGGGGGCGGAATCCAGCACCTATAGGGTCTCTCTCCCCCAGCCCCTATAGACCCACCAGGCCCTTGGCTCCCCCTCACCCTATAGGGTCTCCGCAGCACCTATAGCTTCCCCTGACTTTAAAGGGTGCCCCCCCCCCCCCCCAGCCCCCTATATGGTCAGCATAGTTCCTATGGCTCCCCCCAGGCCCTATATGGTCCATATAGTCCCTATAGCTTCCCTCAGCCTGTTACAGGGTTTCCTCAGCCCCCCCTTATTCTATAGGGTCCTCCCTCATAACTTCTAGGGTCCCCTCCATCCCCTATACCCCCCAGACCCTATAGGTCCCCTTTATCCTATATTGTCCCCCCCCCCAGCCCCTATACTTCTCCCCCACCTTATAGGGTCCCCCCAGTCCCTATAAGGTCCCCCCCCCACCCCTATCATTCTCCATGACCCTATAGAGGCCCCCCCTGACCCTTTAGGGTCCCAGCAGTCCATATAGATCCCCCATAAGGGTGTGGGGGGGAGGGATCTATACAGACCCCTCCACCCAAGCTCCTATAGCTCTCCCTGACCCTATAGGATTCCCCCCTCCCGGTCCCTATAGCTCCCTTATACCCTGTAGGGTCCCCCTAGGCCCCTATAGTGTCCCCATACTCTATAGTGTACCCCCCCCCCCCCCAATCCCTACAGCTTCCCCACACACTATAGAGGGTCACCTATATCTCCCCTACACCCTATAGGGTCTCTCCCCGACCCCTACAGCTCCCCCATACCCTATACAGGGTCCCCTATAGTGCCCCTATACCCTACAGGGTCCCCCCCCCAGTCTTTACAGCTCCCCTCCGACCCTACAGAGAGTCTCAGCGTTCTTATAGCTCCCCTATACCCTATAGGGGGTTCCCCCATGCCTATAGCTCCCCTACACCCTACAGCCCCTCCCCCCGGACCCTATAGCTTCCCCTTACTCTATAGCGTTGTCTTCACCCCGCCCCATTCCTATAAGGTCCCCCCTGACCCTATGGAGTGGTCCGCCCCACCCCTACAGCTTCATATATCCTATAGGATGCCCCCAGTCCCTATAGCTCCCCTCAATCCTATACAGGGTCCCCCTCCCATCCCTACGGCTCCCCTATAGGCTCTCCCCTTCCCTATAGATCCCCTGTATCCTACAGAGTTGCCCGGCCCCCTAGAGCTGCACCTTACTCTAAAGTGTCACCATGTCACCTGTCCCCCCCCCCGGACCCTATAGCTCCCCTATACCCTATAGGGACCTCCCCTAACCCCTATAGCTCCCCCCTGACCCTATAGAGGGTTCCCCGGTACCTACAGCTCCCCTTGACTTTACAGAGGGTTCACCTACAGCCCCCCTATACCCTATAGGACCCCCCCCCCCCCCCCAGGGCTCTATAGCTCCCCTTTACTCTATAGGGTCCCTCCCAGCCCCTGTAGAGCCCCCCTGGTCCCTATACCCCTCTATACCCTACAGAGCCCCTCCCCCCGGCCCCTATACCCCCCCTACACCCTACAGAGCCCCTCCCCCGGGTCCCTATACCCCTCCCTATACCCTATAGAGCCCCCCCTCGGCCCCTATACCCCCCCTTATACCCTACAGAGCCCCCCCCTAGTCCCCTATACCCCCCCTATACACCCTCCCTATAGAGCCCCCCCCCAGTCCCTATACCCCTCCTATATGATATAGAGACACACCCCCCCTCGTCCCCTATACCCCCCTACACCCTATAAAGCCCCCCGGCCCCTATACCCCTCCTACACCCTGTAGAGCCCCCCCCCCCCGGGTCCCTATACGCCCCTACACCCTATAGAGCCCCCCCTCGGCCCCTATACCCCTCCTACACACTATAGAAGCCCCCCCCAGTCCCTACACCCCCCCCTACACCCTATAGAGCCCCCCCGGCCCCTATATCCCCCCTATACCCTACAGAGCTCCCCCCCCCGGGTCCTTATACCCCGCTATACCCTATAGAGCCCCCGGCCCCTATACCCCCTCCTACACCCTATAGAGCTCCCCCCCGCCCCCCCAGTCTCTATACCCCCCTATAACCTACAGAGCCCCCCCCCCCCCCACTCCCTATACCCCTCCTATACCCTATAGAGACCCCCCGGTCCCTATACCCCCCCTCTACCCTACAGAGCTCCCCCCTCCTGGGTCCCTATACCCTTCCTGCACCCTGTAGAGGCCCCCCACCCCGGGTCCCTCTACCCCTCCTACACCCTATAGAGCACCCCTGGCCCCTATACCCCCCCCATACCCTATACAGCCCCCCCCCAGTCCCTATACCCCCTCCATACCCTATAGAGCCCCCCCAGTCCCTATACACCCTCCATACCCTATAGACCCCCCCCCCCCAGTGCCTACAGGCCCCCCTACATCCTATAGAGCACCCCAGTGCCTACAGAGCCCCCCTACACCCTATAGAGCCCCCACACACCCTATAGAGCCCCCCCAATCCCTATACGCCCCCATACCCTATATACACCCCCCCAGTGCCTATAGAGCCTCCCTACACCCTATAGAGCACCCCTGACCCCTATACCCCCCACATGCCTATAGAGCCCCCCCCCCCAGTCCCTCTACCCCTCCTACACCCTATAGAGCACCCCTGGCCCCTATACCCCCCCCTACCCTATAGAGCCCACCCCAGTCCCTATACACCTCCTACACCCTATAGAGCACCCCTGGTCCTTATACCCCCCCCATACCCTATAGAGCCCCCCCGGCCCCTATACCCCCCCCCATACCCTATAGAGCCCCCCCAGTCCCTTTACCCCTCCTACACCCCTATAGAGCCCCCCTGGTCCTTACAACCCCCCCCATACCCTACAGACACCCCCCCCAGTGCCTATAGGCCCCCCCTACACTCTATAGAGCTCCCCCAGTGCCTATAGGCCCCCCCTACACCCTATAGAGCCCCCCTACAGCCTATAGAGCCCCCCCAGTGCCTATAGGCCCCCCCTACACCCTATAGAGCCCGCCCCTGTCCCTATACCCCCCCTACACCCTATAGAACCCCCCCCAGTGCCTACAGGCCCCCCTACACCCTATAGGCCCCCCTACACTCTATAGAGCCCCCCCCCCCCCCGGTCCCTATACCCCCCCCTATACCCGATAGAACCCCCCCCCAGTGCCTACAGGTCCCCCTACACCATATAGAGCCCCCCGGTGCTATAGAGCCCCCCTACACCATATAGAGCCCCCCCGGTGCCTATAGAGCCCCCCCTACACCATATAGAGCCCCCTGGTGCCTATAGAGCCCCCCTACACCTTATAGAGCCCCCCCGGTGCCTATAGAGCCCCCCCTACACCATATAGAGCTCCCGGTGCCTATAGAGCCCCCCTACACCATATAGAGCCCCCCGGGTGCATATAGAGCCCCCCTACACCATATAGGCCCCCCTACACCCTATAGAGCCCCCCCGGTGCATATAGAGCCCCCCTACACCATATAGGCCCCCCCTACACCCTATAGAGCTCCCTGGTGCCTATAGAGCCCCCCTACACCATATAGAGCCCCCTGGTGCCTATAGAGCCCCCCTACACCTTATAGAGCACCCCGGTGCCTATAGGCCCCCCCCCTACACCCTAATAGAGCCCCCCCGGTGCCTATAGAGCCCCCCTACACCCTATAGGCCCCTGTACACCCTATAGAGCCCCCCCAGTGCCTATAGGCCCCCCCCCTACACCCTACAGAGCCCCCCTACACCCTATAGGCCCCCCCTACACCCTATAGAGCCCCCCAGTGCCTATAGAGCCCCCGTACACCCTATAGGCCCCCCCTACACCCTATAGAGCCCCCCAGTGCCTATAGCCCCCCCCCCCCCCACCCTATAGGCCCCCCCTACACCCTATAGAGCCCCCCGGTGCCTATAGCCCCCCCCCCTACACCCTACAGAGCCCCCCTACACCCTATAGGCCCCCCCTACACCCTACAGAGCCCCTCGGTGCCTATAGGCCCCCCCCCTACACCCTACAGAGCCCCCCGGTGCCTATAGGGCCCCCCCCCATACACCCTATAGAGCCCCCCGGTGCCTATAGGGCCCCCCCCCATACACCATATAGAGCCCCCCCGGTGCCTATAGGGCCCCCCATGGCCGGAGCAGTGAGGGGACCCGCGGGCGCTGCTGTCACCATTTTATTCACCGTCCCCCCCCCGGGGACCCCCCCACGGGATTGGGGGGGGGGGGGCAGCACCCATGGGTGGCCCCGGGGGGGGTGGGGAGGGGCAGCACCCATGGGTGGGGGCGGGGGGGGGCCCCACACCGTCTTTGGTACAATGAATTAAAGACAAAAACCGACCGGGGGGGGGGCGGGGGGGGGCACCCCCACCCATGGGTGCCCCCCCCCACAATGGGTGCCATCCCCCACCCATGGGTGCCACCACATAGAGTTTGGGGGGGGGGGCGCGGAGAAGAACCCCCCTGCACCCCCCCCAGGGTAAGGAGGGGGGGTGGGTGCCCCCCAAAATGGGTAGGTGCCCCCCCCCAAATGAAAGGGTGCCCCCTCAAATGAAAGGGTGCCCCCCCAAGAAAATGAAAGGGTGCCCCCCCAAGAGGCAGCAGCCCCCCCGCCCCCAAAATAGGTGGTAGCCCCCCCCCCAAATGGATGGGTGCCCCCCCAAAACGGGTGGGGGTCCCCCCAAGAGGTGGCAGCCCCCCAAAATGGGTGGCAGGCCCCCCCCAAGAGGTACCAGCCCCCCCCCCCCAAAATGGGTGGGTGCCCCTCTCAAAGAGGTGCCAGCCCCCCCCCCAAAATGGGTGGGTGACCCCCCCCAAAATGGGTGGGTGCCCCTCTCAAAGAGGTGCCACCCCCCCCAAAATGGGTGGGTGCCCCCCCCCCCAAATGGGTGGGTGCCCCCCAAAAATGGGTGGGTGCCCCCCCCCAAGAAGCAGCTGCCCCCCGCCCCCCCATTTTGGGCCATTTCCCCCCTCTTCCCCCAATTCCTACCCCCCCTCCCAATAATTAATAATAATTAATAATAACAATAATAATAATAATAAAGCGCCGCAGGGGGGGTGGGGGGGTGGGGGGCGATGACACCGCCCGGGGGGGGGACGACACGGGGCGGGGGGGCAGCGGGGGGGGCCGTCAAGAGCTGGCGGCGGTGCTTTGGGGGACGCAGACCCCCAAAATGGCCGAGTCCTCGTGATCGGGGCGTCCCCGTAAATGGGGACCCCCGTAGGGGGGGTGGGGACCTTCCAGGGGGTGCCCCGCGCCCCCCCCCGCCGCCGTTGTCCCCCCACCTCCTCCTCCTCCTCCTCCTCCTCCTCCTCCTCCTCCTCCGGTGACCCCCCCTCGAGTCCGGAAAGCGGCTGGGCCGAAGGGGTGACAGTCCGGGTGGTGCCGAGGGGGGGGCGGCGGAGGTGGGGGTGGGGGTGGGGGAGGAGGAGGAGGAGGAGGAGGCGGGGGCGGAGGTGGGGGACCCCCCAAATCCATCCGCTCGCTTGGGGGGGCCGCCCCTGCGACCGGGGGGGCCGTCGCCGGGTGGTGCTGGTGGTGCTGGTGGTGCTGGTGGTGGTGGTGATGGTGGTGGTGGTGGTGGGTTGGGGGGGGGCGCGGGAAGGAGGGGGGGGCGCTCCCCCCTCCTCCTCCTCCTCCTCCTCCTCCTCCTCCCCCTCCAGGCAAGATTTGGGGGGGTTTGGGGGGTCCCAAGGGGGCGAAGGCGTCGCTGACGGTGGGGGGGGCGGCCGGGTCCCCCCCGGGCCAAGGTCGGGGCGGCTGCGCTGGGGGGGCCTGGGGGGGGAGAGAGAGAGAGGAGTTAGAGGAGGGGGGGCAGGTGGCCATGGTGTCCCCAAGGTCCCCACCTTCTGGCCATGGGGTCCCCAAAATGCTCTGGGGGGGTGGCACGTGGCTATGGGGTCTCCAAGGTTGCCACCTTATGGCCATGGGGTCCCCAGGGTCCCCTCGTCATGGCCGTGAGGTTCTCAAGGTCCCCATGTCATGGCCATGGTGTCCCCAAGGTCCCCACCTTATGGCCATGGGGTCCCCAAGGTCCCCTCGTCATGGCCATGAGGTCTCCAAGGTCCCCACGTCATGGCCATGGTGTCCCCAAGGTGCCCACCTTCTGCCCATGGGGTCCCCAAGGTCCCCTCGTCATGGCCGTGAGGTTCTCAAGGTCCCCACGTCATGGGGTCTCCAAGGTCGCCACCTTCTGGCCATGAGGTTCTCAAGGTCCCCACGTCATGGCCATGGTGTCCCCAAGGTTCCCACCTTCTGCCCATGGGGTCCCCAAAATGCTCTGGGGGGTGGCACGTGGCTACGGGGTCTCCAAGGTCCCCTGATCATGGCCATGGCGTCCCCAAGGTCCCCACCCAGTGACCATGAGGTCCTCAAGGTCCCTACCTTGTGGCCATGGCAATCCCAAAGTGTCTTGAGTAGGTGGCATGTGGCTATGGGGTCCCCAAGGTCCCCATGTCATGGCCATGGTGTCCCCAAGGTCCCCACCTTCTGCCCATGGGGACCCCAAGGTCCCCTCGTCATGGCCATGAGGTTCTCAAGGTCCCCACCTTATGGCCATGAGGTCCCCAAGGTCCCCACGTCATGGCCATGGTGTCCCTAAGGTTCCCACCTTCTGCCCATGGGGTCCCCAAAATGCTCTCAGTGGGGTGGCACATGGCTATGGGGTCTCCAAGGTTGCCACCTTATGGCCATGAGGTCCCCAAGGTCCCCTCGTCATTGCCGTGCGGTTCTCAAGGTCCCCATGTCACGGTCATGGTGTCCCCAAGGTCCCCACCTTATGGCCATGGGGTCCCCAAGGTCCCCTCATCATGGCCATAGTGTCCCCAAGGTCCCCATCTTCTGGCCATGAGGTCCTCAAGGTCCCCACCTTGTGGCCATGGCAATCCCAAAGTGTCTTGAGTAGGTGGCACGTGGCTATGGGGTCCCCAAGGTCCCCACGTCATGGCCATGGTGTCCCCAAGGTGCCCACCTTCTGCCCATGGGGTCCCCAAGGTCCCCATGTCATGGCCATGGTGTCCCCAAGGTCCCCACCTTCTGCCCATGGGGTCCCCAAGGTCCCCTCGTCATGGCCATGAGGTTCTCAAGGTCCCCACCTTATGGCCATGAGGTCCCCAAGGTCCCCACATCATAGCCATGGTGTCCCCAAGGTTCCCACCTTCTGCCCATGGGGTCCCCAAAATGCTCTGAGTGGGGTGCCACGTGGCTATGGGGTCCCCAAGGTCCCCATGTCATGGCCATGGTGTCCCCAGATTCCCCACCTTCTGCCCATGGGTTCTCCAGGGTGCCCCAGGTGGGTGGCAAATGGCTAGGAGGTCCCCAAGGTCCCCTCATCATACCCATGGTGTCCCCAAGATCCCCACCCTGTGGCTGCGGAGTTCCCAGGGTGCCTGGGTAGGTGGCATGTGGCTACGGGGTCACCAAGATCCCCACCTTATGGCTCTGGGATCCCGCAGGTCCCCACCATGGAGCTCCCAGGGTGCCCTGGGTAGGTGCCAAGTGGCCATGAGGTCTCCAAGGTCCCCACCTTGTGGCCATGGGGTCCCTGGGGTCCCCTCAGGTCCCCGTTTTGTGGCCAACAGAGCCAAGCGGCTCCCCAAGGTCCATGTCACCCTCCCGGTGTCACTAGAGGGATCCTGAGGGTCCCCAAGGTCCATGTCTCCCACCCACCTGTGACCAGGGGGTCCCTAAGGCCTGCGTCTCCCACCTGCTATGGCCAAGGGAGGTCCCTGAGGTCCCCACCTCATGGCCAGTGCAACCTCAGGGTCCCTGGTGGCCCCGAGGTCCATGTCTCCCACCAACCCATGACCAGGATGTCCCCAGGGTCCCCATCCCATGCCTAATGCAACCTTCTAGTCTCTGATGTCCCCAAGGTCAATGTCACCCTCCTGGTGTCACTAGAAGGATCCTGAGGGTCCCCAAGGTCCATGTCTCCCACCCACCTGTGACCAGGGCGTCCCCAAGGTCCATGTCTCCCACCTGCCATGGCCAAGGGAGGTCCCTGAGGTCCCCACCTCATGGCCAGTTCAACCTCAGGGTCCCTGGTGGCCCTGAGGTCCACGTCACCCACCAACCCATGACCAGGATGTCCCCAAGGTCAACGTCACCCTCCTGGTGTCACTAGAAGGACCCTGAGGGTCCCCAAGGTCCATGTCTCCCACCCACCTGTGACCAGGGGGTCCCTAAGGCCTGCATCTCCCACCTGCCATGGCCAAGGGAGGTCCCTGAGGTCCCCAAGGTCCTCACCTCATGGCCAGTGCAACCTCAGGGTCCCTGGTGGCCCTGAGGTCCACGTCACCCACCAACCCATGACCAGATGTCCCCAAGGTCCCCACCCCATGCCTAATGCAACCTTCTGGTCTCTGATGTCCCCAAGGTCAACGTCACCCTCCCGGTGTCACTAGAGGGATCCTGAGGGTCCCCAAGGTCCATGTCTCCCACCTACCTTGTGACCAGGGGGTCCCCAAGGCCTGCATCTCCCACCTGCCATGGCCAAGGGAGGTCCCTGAGGTCCCCACCTCATGGCCAGTGCAACCTCAGGGTCCCTGGTGGCCCTGAGGTCCACGTCACCCACCAACCCATGACCAGGATGTCCCCAAGATCCATGTCACCCTCCTGGTGTCACTAGAGGGATCCTGAGGGTCCCCAAGGTCCATGTCTCCCACCCGCTGGGACCAGGGTGTCCCTGAGGTCCGTGTCTCCCACCCGCCCTGGCTGGGGTGTCCCCAGGGGTGGGTGGGGGCACCCATGGGTGCCACTGGTGGTACCTGGGGGCTCTGCATCTCATAGTCGGTGTGCGGGGGGGGCCGCGCTCCCGTAGTAGCGGTTGCTGTAGCGGTAGCTGCGGTTGTCATTGGAGGAGCCGCTGGAGCCACCTGCCAAGGACAACGGGGACATCAGCGGCGGTGGCATGGGACAGGGATGTCCCCAAGGGGACGGGGTGGCCTGGGGAGATGTCACCCATGAGGACACGGAGCTGGTAGAGCTGGGGTGGGGAAGGGATGGGGCTGAGAGCCATGGTGGTTTCAAGGCATGGTGGTGGCCCGAGGAGCTGTCACCCAGCAGGACACGGAGCCTGGTGGGACGGGGACACAGATGAGACAGGACTGGGTGCCATGGTGGCCCAAGGAGCCACCATCCAGGAGGACACGGAGCCTGGTGGCACAGGGACACGGATGAGACAGGACTGGGTGCCATGGTGGCCCAAGGAGCCACCATCCAGCAGGACACGGAGCCTGGTGGCACAGGGACACGGATGAGACAGGACTGGGTGCCATGGTGGCCCAAGGAGCCACCATCCAGCAGGACGTGGAGCCTGGTGGCACAGGGACACGGATGAGACAGGACTGGGTGCCATGGTGGCCCAAGGAGCCACCATCCAGCAGGACGTGGAGCCTGGTGGCACGGGGACATGGATGAGACAGGACTGGGTGCCATGGTGGCCTGGGAAGCCACCATCCAGCAGGACGTGGAGCCTGGTGGCACGGGGACATGGATGAGACAGGACTGGGTGCCATGGTGGCCTGGGAAGCCACCATCCAGCAGGACGTGGAGCCTGGTGGCACGGGGACACGGATGAGACAGGACTGGGTGCCATGGTGGCCCAAGGAGCCACCATCCAGCAGGACGTGGAGCCTGGTGGCACGGGGACATGGATGAGACAGGACTGGGTGCCATGGTGGCCCAAGGAGCCACCATCCAGCAGGACGTGGAGCCTGGTGGGACGGGGACACGGATGAGACAGGACTGGGTGCCATGGTGGCCCAAGGAGCCACCGTCCAGCAGGACGTGGAGCCTGGTGGGACAGGACCAAGAGCTTGTGGTGGCTCAACAGGCCACCATCCAGCAGGACATGGAGCCTGGACAGACAGTCTGGGAGAGGACTGAGCCCCGTGGCCACGTTTTGGGGCACCACGACCAGCTGGGGAGATGAAACCACATAGGACATGGAGCCTGGAGGGCCAACGACAAGGATGGGACAGGGCTGGGTGTTGTGGTGGCCTCGGGAGCCACCATCCAGCAGGACATGGAGCCTGGTGGGACAAGGACAGGAATGGGACAGGAGTGAGAACATGGCCACGTTCTGGAGCCCATGGTGGCCTGGGAAGCCACCAGGATGTGGAGCCTGGAGAAACAGTGATGGGTCTGGGACAGGACCAAACCCCACGGCCACCTTTTGGGGCACCACGATGACCTGGGGAGATGTAACCGCATAGTCCATGGAGGCTGAAGAGACAAGGACAAGTCTTGGACAGGGCCCAGCCCCGTGGTCACGTTTTGGGCCACCACTATGACCCAGAACTCCAAAGCCCATCAAGACCCATCAGCCAGAAGCCCAAGGGTGGGGTTGGTGACCCTACCCGAGCTGGAGATGGAGCTGGTGGTGCTGGTGCTGTGGCTGTGCTCCATGGCGGGGCTGGTGGAGGTGCTGTTGCTGGTGTTGGTACCTTCATCGTTGGTCTTCTTGAAGAAGTTGTGTTGGAGAGCGTAGAAGGGGGTGATGCGACTCCGGGGTTCGTAGTCCAACATCCGTAACACCAAGTCCTTGAACTTCAGGTAGTCGGAGGGCGCGTGGCCCTGCTCCCCCGCCCGACGGCCCCCTGGGCCACCGCTCTCCACCCCCAGCACCTCGTGGAGTCGGCGCGTCCCCGGCACCTTGTATTCCTACGAGGGGACATAGGTGGGATGGCGGGGGGCACAGTGGTGGGTTGGGGGGGGGGGCGGTCAGGGTTGGGTGGCTTTGCTGTGGGGTGCAGGGGGAGTGGGGAGGTGGGAAAGGGGTGGTGGGAGGTTCTTGGAGGGGGGAACTGAGGGGTTTGGGGGTCTCCTGGGGAGAGAAAGAAGGTTTATGGGGTCCTTGGGGGGAGATCTCAGGGGTCTGGGGGCCCTTGGGGGGAGAAAAGAGGTTTAGGGGGTCCTTGGGGGGAGATCTGAGGGGTCTGGGGGTCCTTGGGGGGAGAAAAGAGGTTTAGGGGGTCCTTGGGGGGAGATCTGAGGGGTCTGGGGGTCCTTGGGGGGAGAAAAGAGGTTTAGGGGGTCCTTGGGGGGAGATCTGAGGGGTCTGGGGGTCCTTGGGGGGAGAAAAGAGGTTTAGGGGGTCCTTGGGGGGAGATCTCAGGGGTCTGGGGGTCCTTGGGGGGAGAAAAGAGGTTTAGGGGGTCCTTGGGGGGAGATCTCAGGGGTCTGGGGGTCCTTGGGGGGAGAAAAGAGGTTTAGGGGGTCCTTGGGGGGAGATCTCAGGGGTCTGGGGGTCCTTGTGAGGAGATCTGAGGGGTCTGGAGGTCCTTGGGGGGAGAAAAGAGGTTTAGGGGGTCCCTGGGGGGAGATCTGAGGGGTCTGGGGGTCCTTGGGGGGACAAAAGAGGTTTAGGGGGTCCTTGGGGGGAGATCTGAGAGGTTTGGGGGTCTCCTGGGGAGAGAAAGGAGGTTCTTGGGGGGAGATCTCAGGGGTTTGGGGGTCCTTGGCAAGAGATCTGAGGAGTTTGGGGGTCCCTGGGGTAGCAACAGGAAGTTTTGGGGGTCCTTGGGGGAGAACTGATGAGTTTGGGGGTCCATGGGGTACAGAAAGGAGCTTTAAAGGGTCCTTGGGGGGAGATCTGATGGTTTGGGGGTCCCTGGGGGAGATAAAGGAGGTTTAGGGGGTCCCTGGGGGAGATCTGAGGGGTTTGGGGGGGTCCTTGGGTGATGAGGGGTTTGGGGGTTCATGGGGTAGAGGAAGAAGATTTAGGGGGTCCTTGAGGGGAGATCTGACGGTTTGGGGGTCTTCGGGGGAGAGCTGAGGAGTTTGGGGGTCCCTGGGGTAGCGACAGGAAGTTTTGGGGGTCCCTGGGGGGAAACTGATGAGTTTGGGGGTCCCTGGGGTGCAGAAAGAAGCTTTAAAGGGTCCTTGGGGGAGATCTGAGGGGTTTGGGGGGGGCCTTGGGGGGAGAGCTGCTGGTTTGGGGGGTCCCTGGGGTGGATCTGAGGGGTTTGGGGGTCCCCAAGGCAAAGGGAGGAGGTTTGGGGGGGCTGGGGGAGATCCAGGGCCTTTTGGGGGTCCCTGGGGCAGGGGCAGGGGGTTCGGGGGGGGTCCTTGGGGGGGGTCTGAGGGGTTTGGGGGTCCCTGGGGCAGGGGATTTGGGGGGTCCTTAGGGGGGTCTGAGGGGTTTGGGGGTCCCAGGGGCAGGGTTTTTTGGGGGGGCTTGGAGGCTCTGTTTGGATACTGGGCCATACTGGGAAGCCCTGAAAGGCAACTGGTCCATATTGCGAGGCACTGGGATGCACTGCAAGGACACTGGGGGCAGTGGGGAGCAACCCGATGGATCCTGGGAAGGATCCTCTGAAGAGCTACTGGGCCATACTGGGAGACCCTGAAAGGCAACTGGGCCATATTGGGAGGCCTTGAAAGGCTACTGGGCCATACTGGGAGACACTGGGATACAACTCAGAGCCATTGGGACGTCCTGGGAGGCACCTAGGAGCAACTGAGTGGAATCTGGGAGGTTCTGAAGGGCTACTGGTCCATACTGGGAGGCCACCAAAAGCTACTGGGCCATACTGAGATGCTCTGAAAGACTACTGGGCCATACTGGGAAACACTGAGATACACTGCAGGGCCACTGGTACATCCTGGGAGGCATCAAGGGACAATTCAGTGTATCCCAGGAGGTTCTGAAGGGCTACTGGTTCATACTGGGAGGGCTTGAAGGGCTACTGGGCAATACTAGGAGGTCCTAAAGGGTTACTGGGCCATACTGGGCCATACTGGGAGGCACTGGGCTATGACTTAGAACGACTGGTACATCCTGGGAGGCACCAAAGAGCAACTGAGTGGATCCTGGGAGGCCCTGGAGGGCTACTGGACCATACTGGGAGGGCCTGAAGGGCTACTGGACCATACTGGGAGGGCCTAAAGGCCTACTGGTCCATACTGGGAGGCACTGGGCTATGACTTAGAGCCACAGGTCCATACTGGGAGGCACCAAGGAGCAACTGAGTAGATCCTGGGAGGCCCTGAAGGGCTACTGGACCATACTGGGAGACACTGGGATGCACTGCAGAGCCACTGGGACATCTGGTCCATACTGGGAGGGCCTGAAGAGCTACTGGGCAATACTGGGAGATCCTAAAGGGCTACCGGACCATACTGGGCCATACTGGGAGGCACTGGGCTATGACTTAGAGCCACTAGTACATCCTGGGAAGCACCAAGGAGCAACTGAGTGGATCCTGGGAGGCCCTGAAGGGCTACTGGACCATACTGGGAAGGCCTAAAGGGCTACTGGATCATACTGGGAGATCCTAAAGGGCTACTGGGCCATACTGGAGCATACTGGGAGGCACGGGGCTGATTCAGAACCATTGCGACATCCTGGGAGGCACCAAGGAACAACCAAACGGATCCTGGGACGTTTTGAAGGGCTACTGGTTCATACTGGGAGGCCCTGAAGGGCTACTGGGCCATACCGGGAGGCACTGGGCTACAAGTTAGACTAGTGTACATCATGAGACACACCAAGAAGCAACTGAGTGGATCCTGGGAGGTTCTGAAGGGCTACTGGTCCATACTGGGAGGGCCTGAAGGGCTACTGGGCCATACTGGGAGGTCCTGAAGGGCTACTAGACCATACTGGACCATACTGGGAGGCACTCGGCTGATTCAGAACCATCGCGACATCCTGGGAGGCACCAAAGAACAACCAAACGGATCCTGGGAGGTTCTGAAGATCTCCTGGACTATACTGGGAGACCCAGAATGGCTTACTGGTCCATACTGGTCCATACTGGTCCATACTGGGAGCGTCCCGCTCACCTTCTTGCTCTCCTTGTTCCTCTTGAGGGCCCACCCCCCTTCCGGCAGCTTCTCGAAGTACTTGCGGGCTTTGGGGGCCTGTTCCAGCATGTGGGGGGGCGGCAGCCCCAGCACCTCCACAATCCGGTTCATCTGGTCGGCCTGGGGACAGGGAGGGGACACGGGGGACGTCACCACTGGCCCCAAGGTCGCCCCCGGCCCCAAGGTTGCCCCTGGCCCCCCGGCGATGTCCATGGTGTCCCCAAGACCGCTCCGCTGTCGGGTGAGTTGGGGAAAAGGAAAGGGGATGTGGCAGCTTCGGTACCACCACGGCGTTCCTCCAACGTGGCTTTGGGGACACAGATGGCCCCGAGGCCACCTTGGCTTTGTCAGGATGTCCCCAAGGTCCCCAGGACCACCTTGGTCCTGCCCACAACACCCTTGATGCCCCCAAGGCCACCTCAGCCCTGCCCAGGACACCATTGATGTCCCCAAGGCCACCTCAGCCCTGCCCAGGACACCATTGATGTCCCCAAGGCCACCTCAGCCCTGCCCAGGACACCATTGATGTCCCCAAGGCCACCTCAGCCCTGCCCACAACACCCTTGATGCCCCCAAGGCCACCTCAGCCCTGCCCAGGACACCATTGATGTCCCCAGGGCCACCTCAGCCCTGCCCACGACGCCCTTGATGTCCCCAAGGCCACCTCGGCCCTGCCCACGACGCCCTTGATGTCCCCAAGGCCACCTCGGCCCTGCCCACGACACCATTGATGTCCCCAGGGCCACCTCGGCCCTGCCCACGACGCCCTTGATGTCCCCAGGGCCACCTCAGCCCTGCCCAGGACACCATTGATGTCCCCAAGGCCACCTTGGTCCTGACAGTGACATCACTGACACCACCCTGACCCTGTCAAGAACATCTTTGGAGTCCCCAAAGTCACCTTGGCCCTTGGTTTGGGGACACAGAGGGGGCGGGGGTGTCCCCAAGGCCACCTTAACTCTGTCAGGTCACTGGGGTGCTCCAAGCCACCTCGAACCTGCCAAGGGTGTCCCCAAGGTCCATCCCCCAGGCCACCTCCAACCTGCCAGGGACATCGCTGATGTCACTGAGGCCACTTTGGCGCTACCAGGGATGGCCCCAGGGTCCCCAAGGCCACCCTGGCCCCGTTGAGGACATCTCCAGGGTCCCCAAGGCCACCTCAGCCCTACCAGAGATGTCCCCAGGGTCCCCAAGGTCACCCTGACCCTGTTGGGGACATCTCCAGGGTCCCCAAGGCCACCTTAGCCCTACCAGGGATGGCCCCAGGGTCCCCAAGGCCACCCTGGCCCTGTTGAGGACATCTCCGGGGTCCCCAAGGCCACCCTGGCCCCGTTGGGGACATCTCCGGGGTCCCCAAGGCCACCTCGGCCCTACCAGGGATGGCCCCAGGGTCCCCAAGGCCACCTTGGCCCTGTTGGGGACATCTCCGGGGTCCCCAAGGCCACCTCAGCCCTACCAGAGATGGCCCCAGGGTCCCCAAGGCCACCTCGGCCCTACCAGAGATGTCCCCAGGGTCCCCAAGGCCACCGTGACCATTTTGGAGACATCTCCGGGGTCCCCAAGGCCACCCTGGCCCCGTTGAGGACATCTCCGGGGTCCCCAAGGCCACCTCGGCCCTACCAGAGATGTCCCCAGGATCCCCAAGGTCACCCTGACCCTGTTGGGGACATCTCCGGGGTCCCCAAGGCCACCTTGGCTCTACCAGGGATGTCCCCAGGGTCCCCAAGGCCACCCTGGCCCCGTTGAGGACATCTCCGGGGTCCCCAAGACCACCTCGGCCCTACCAGAGATGTCCCCAGGGTCCCCAAGGTCACCCTGACCCTGTTGGGGACATCTCCAGGGTCCCCAAGGCCACCTTGGCTCTACCAGAAATGTCCCCATGGTCCCCAAGGCCACCGTGACCATTTTGGAGACATCTCCAGGGTCCGCACCTCGGCCCTACCAGGGATGCCCCCAGGCTGCAGATGAGCTCCCTGCTGCGCATCTCCCCCAGGCTTGGCCCCGCCCCCTCAGTGCCAGACCCCGCCCCTCCCTCAGGAGGCCACGCCCCTCACCCCAAGCCCCGCCCACCTCATTGATGCCGCTGGAGATGGGCATCTCCCCCAGGCCTGACCCCACCTCAAGCCCCACCCTCACCCCAGGCCACGCCCCTCACCCAGGAGACCCCGCCCCTCACCCCAAGCCCCGCCCCTCACCCCTCGCCCCGCCCACCTCATTAGCACTGCTGCAGAGGGGGTCACTAGAGTGATTCTCCCCCAGGCCTGACTCCGCCTCCCCTGCCCCGAGCCCCACCCTCACCCCAGGCCCCGCCCCCGCCCAAGAGGCCCCGCCCCCAGGAGACCACGCCCCTCGCCCCAAGCCCCACCCACCTCATTGATCTGTCTGGAGATCAGCATCTGCCCCAGGCCTGACCCCCCCCCCCCCCAAGCCCCACCCTCACCCCTGAGGCCACGCCCCCTCCCTCAGGAGGTCCCGCCCTCCCTCAGGAGACCCCGCCCCCTCACCCAAAGCCCCGCCCCCTCACCCCAAGCCCCGCTCATCTCATTGGCGCTGCCAGAGACGCTCGCCAGTGCGATTCTCCCCCTGCTCTGACCCCGCCCCCCCACCTCACCCCCAGGCCCCGCCCCCTCCCTCAGGAGACCCCGCCCCCTCGCCCCAAGCCCCGCCCACCTCATTAGCGGTGCCGCAGAGGGGGTCACCAGCGCGATTCTCCCCCAGGCCTGACCCCACCTCCCCCGCCCCGAGCCCCCCAGGCCCCGCCCCCCGGCCCCAAGCCCCACCCACCTCATTGGTGCCGCTGGAGATGGGCATCTCCCCCAGACCTGACCCCGCCTCCCCCGCCCCAAGCCCCACCCTCACCCCAGGCCACGCCCCCTCACCCAAGAGGCCCCGCCCCAGGAGACCACGCCCCCCGCCCCCAGCCCCGCCCCCAGCCCCACCCACCTCATTGATATGCCTGGAGATGGGCATCTCGTCCAGGCCTGACCCCACCTTAAGCCCCACCCTCACCCCCGACGCCACACCCCCTCCCTCAGGAGACCCCGCCCCCTCACCCCAGGCCCCGCCCTCTCGCCCCAGGCCCCGCCCACCTCACTGCTACGCCTGGAGACGGCCCTCTCCCCCAGGCCTGGCCCCGTCTTCCCCCGCCCCAAGCCCCACCCTCGCCCCCAGGCCCCGCCCCCTCCCCGCGGAGGCCCCGCCCACCTCGTTGGTGCCGCTGAAGAGGGGCTCGCCCGTGTGCATCTCCACCAGGATGCAGCCCAGGGACCACATGTCGATGGCCAGGTCGTAGGGCAGCCCCAGCAGCACCTCGGGGGAGCGGTAGAAGCGGCTCTGGATGTACTGGTAAATCTGCCGAGGGGGCGGGGCGTCAGCCGCAGGGGGCGGGGTCACGCCCGGGGGGGCGGGGCCCTGCCGCCCAGGGGCGGGGCTGAGCCCTCAAGGGGCTGGGAGAGCCCCTTTGGGAGATGGCGGGCGTATGTGTCTTTAAAAAGGGGCGGGGGGGGTCGCTCGGGGCGTGGCTACGCCTAAGGGGCGTGGCTACACCAAGGGGCAGAGCCTGGCTCGAAGGGGGCGGGGCTAAGCCCGCAGGGCAGGAGAACACTGGGGTGGGGTGACCTGGAGGGGGCGGGGCTACAGGCAGGGGGCGGGGTCAGCTCCCTGAGGGCGGGGCTTGGCTCCCTATGGGCGGGGCTTAGGACACCCTTAAAGGGAGTGGGGGGACGAGGCTGCCCCAGGCTGGGAGGCGGGGCCAAGGCAGGGGGTGTGTCCTCATGCCCTTGGGGTGGGGCTTAGGGCTTTAGGGGTGGGGCTTAGCCCATCAGTGGGAGGGGCTTACCGCTTGTCATGCCTCACACTGGACGGGGCGGGTCTAACCGGCCCGGGAGGCGGGGCCAAGGCAGGGTGTGTGTCCTTCTGCTATGTGGGTGGGGCTTAGTCCTTCAGGGGGCGGGGCTTAGCGGTCCAAAGCCCCAGATTTGCTTAGGGCAGGATGCTGCATCCTGGGGGCGGGTCTTCCTGGCCCGGGAGGCGGAGCCAAGGAAAGGGGTGTGTCCTTCTGCTCTGTGGGCAGGGCTTAGTCCTTCAGCGGGCGGGGCTGAGCACTCCATAGCCCTAAACCCACCTGGGGCGGGACTCTGCACCCCGGGGGCGGGTCTTCCTGGCTGGGGGGTGGAGCCAAGGCAGGGGGTGTGTCTTTCTGGCATGGGGGCGGGGCTTAGCCCTTAAAGGGGCAACACTTAGTCTCTCAAGGGGCGGGGTTTAGCGGTCCATAGCCCCAGATTTGCTTAGGGCAGGACGCCGCACCCTGGGGGCGGGTCTTCCCGGCCTGGGAGGCGGAGCCAAAGGCGGTGGGCGTGTCCGCGGGTGGTTCCCCAAGCTCACCCTCTGCCCGAGCTGACAGGAGCTGCCGAAGTCGACGATTTTCACGGCGGATCGCTTGGGGTTGCAGAGGAGGATGTTCTCGGGTTTGAGGTCGCAGTGGATGATGCTGAGCTCGGGGGTGGCGAGGAAGAGGAGGGCGGCGCAGAGCTGCTGGGCGAACTTGCGGGTGAGGTTGAGGGAGACGCCCCGGAAATTAGTGTTGCGGAGGAGGTCGTAGAGGTTGTAGGAGAGGAGCTCGAAGGCCAGGCAGAGGTGGTTGCGGAACATGAAGTGACGCTTGAGGTGCACTGTTAGGGGGCGGGGAGAAAAACGGGGGGCGGTTGGGGGGCGGGGAAGGGCGGTTAGGGGGCGGGGAAGGGGCGTGGTTTGCCTTGGGGCCCCTCCTTAGGGGGGAGATGGGGATGTTGTCCTGCCCCACGGTGGGATCTGCCCTCCCAGGGTGAGATCTGGCACCTCCCTGCCCCATAACTGCCCCCCCCAGCAAGCTCTGCCCCATAGCTGTCCCCAAACGCCTGCCCCACACTGAGATCTAGCTGTTCTTCTGCCCCACAGATACAACCCATGGTGGCGGCTGCCCCCTACAATGACATCTGGGTCTTCTCTGCCCCATAAGTGCGCCATAACTGAACTCCCCCAGCAAAATCTGCCCCACAACTACCCCCAAATCGCTGTGCCATGGAGAGAGCTGGCTGTTCCCCTGCCCCACAGATATGGATACAAGGTAGGATCTGGCTTCTCCCTGCCCCTAACTGCCCCCCCCAGAAAGATTTACCCCACAGCTGCCCCCAAATCACTGTCCCATGGCAAGATCTGACCTTTCCCCTGCCCCACAACTACCTCCCCCAAGATCTGCCCCATAGCTGCCCCCAAATCCCTGCCCCACAGTCAGATCCGGCCTCCCCCTGCCCCACAACTGCCCCCCAACAAGATCTGCCCCACTTTCCTGCTCCACACCCGCCCCCCAGCAACCCCATAGCCCCCCCAATCCCCCCTATAGCCACCACCATCACCCCCCGCACCCCACAGATCGACACCAAACCCCCCCTGCCAAGGAGTTCCAGCATCCACCCTGCAGGGCAGGGTGCGAGCGCCGTGGGGCGAGTCCCTCAAGTGTGCTGCCCCCCTTCCCCTGCCCCACTGACCGATGTAGTACTTCATCTCGGTGTGGTGCTGGTTCATCAGCTGGAGGAGACGCAGCTCGATCTGCGCTTGGTTGAGGAACGCCTTCTTGTTCTTGATGATCTTGATGGCCACCCACTCCTGGGCCTGATGGTCGTAGGCCTTCACCACCTGGGGGGGGGACATGGGGGGTGTTAGGGGGCGCGGACAGGGCTGGAGGGGCGACAGGCAGGGCGTGGGGGGCAAAAAAGGGGGTTTGGAGGGGCAAAAATAGGGCTCGGGGAGTGAAAACTGGGCCTGGGGGGCAAAATGGAGCTCGAAAGGTGAAAAATGGGGCTTGGGGAGCTGAAAATTGGGTTTGGGAAACTGAAAATGGGGCTTGGGGGGGGGGCAAAAATAGGGCTTGGGGGTGAAAAAATGGGGTTTGGGGGCTGAAAATTGGGCCTGGGGGGCAAAAATGGGGCTTGAAAGGTGAAAAATGGGTTTGGGGGGCAAAACTAGGGTTTGGGGGCTGAAAATTGGGTTTGGGAGGCTGAAAATGGGACTTGGGGGGGCAAAAATGGGGCTTGGGCGGGCAAAAATGGGGCCTGGGGGGCAAAAATGGGGCTTGAAAGGTGAAAAAATGGGGTTTGGGGGGCAAAACTAGGGCGCTGGGGGGGCTGAAAATTGGGTTTGGGAGGCTGAAAATGGGGCTTGGGGGTGAAAAATGGGGTTTGGGGGCTGAAAACTGGGCCTGGGGGCAAAAATGGGGCTTGAGAAGTGAAAAATGGGGTTTAAGGGGCAAAACTAGGGCTTGGGAGGCTGAAAATGGGGCTTGGGGGGCAAAAATGGGGTTTGGGGCTGATAATTGGGCCTGGGAGGCAAAAATGGGGCTTGAAAGGTGAAAAATGGGGTTTGGGGGGCAAAACTAGGGCGCTGGGGGGCTGAAAATTGGGTTTGGGAGGCTGAAAATGGGGCTTGGAGGGGCAAAAATGGGGCTTGACAAGTGAAAAATGGGGTTTGGGGGGCAAAAAGATGCCTTGGGGGGCTGAAAATTGGGCTTGGGGGGGCACAGGCAGAGCTGGGGGGGGCAAAAAATGGGGCTGGGAGGGTGAAAAATGGGGTTTTGGGGGGCAAAAATACGGCTTGGGGGGCTGAAAATTGGGCCTGGGGGGCAAAAATGGGGCTTGAGTGGTGAAAAATGGGGTTTGGGGGGCAAAAATGGGGCTGGGGGGGGGGAACCTGGCTTAGGGGGCAGAAACTTGGGGTTGGAGGGGCACGGGAAGAACTTGGGTGGTGACAATGGAGTTTGGGGGCAAAAATTTGTTTTGGGGGGGATTGGGTTTGGGGGGGCAAAACCAGGGCTTGGGGGGCAAATCCAGGCCTGGGGGGGATTTGGGGGGCAGTGGCGGCCCTGGCAGGGACCTGGGGGGCTGCAGGGGGACCTCGAGACTCAGTGGGGGCTGCAGGGGGGGTCCCACTGGTGTTTGGGGGATCCCAGGGGGGACGGGACCCTGGGGACAGGGTGGGGACCCCAAGGGTGACCTGGGGGACCCCAGGACTGTTGGGGGGACCCAGGGATGGAGGGGGGGGACCCCAAATGCTCTGGGGACCCCGGGGATGAACCTGGAGGGAGATGGGGAGTGGGGTGCAGCAGGAGGTGACGGGGGGGACCCTGGGGACAACAGGGGGACCCCAGGGGTGACCTGGGGGACCCCAGGACTGTTGGGGGGACCCAGGGATGGAGGGGGGGACCCCAAGATGCCGTAGGGACCCCGGGGATGAACCTAGAGGGAGATGGGGAACTGAGGTGCAGGGGAGATGATGGGGGGATCCTGGGGACAATGGGGGGATAACGGGGCTGACCTGGGGACCCAGGACTGCTGGGGGGACCCCAGAGATGGAACAGAGGGACCCCAAGAAGCTGTGCGGACCCCGGGGATATCAGGGGGACCCCAAGATGCTGTGGGGACCCCAGGGATGAACCTGGAGGGAGATGGGGGACTGGGGTGCAAGGGAGGTGATGGGGGGGACCCTGGGGACAACAAGGGGACCCCAGGGGTACAGGAGGGACTTGGGGACCCCGGTGGGTGTCAGGGGGACCCCAGAAATGCTGTGGGGACCCCAAGGTGCTGTGGGGACCCTGGGGATGGTGGGGGAGACCCCAAGATGCTGTGGGGACCCCAGGGATGAACTTGAAGGAAATGGGGGACTGGGGTGGAGCAGGAGGTGATGGGGGGGGACCTTGGGGACAATGGAGGGACAATGGGGGGACCCCAGGGGTGACCTGGGGGACCCCAGGGATGGAGGAGGGGGACCCCAGAAATGCTGTTGGGACCGCAGGAATGGACTGGGGGCACCCCAAGATGCCGTAGGGACCCTGGGGATGAACCTGGAGGGAGATGGGGGACTGGGGTGCAGCGGGAGGTGACGGGGGGGACCCTGGGGACAACAGGGGGACCCCAGGGGTGACCTGGGGGACCCTAGAACTGTTGGGGGGACCCCAGAGATGGAGCGGGGGGACCCCATGATGCTGTGAGGACCCAGGGATGGAGGGGAGGGACCCCAAGATGCTGTGGGGACCCCAGGGATGACCCCGGAGTGAGATGAGGGACTGGGGTGCAAGGGAGGAGACGGGGGGGACCCTGGGGACAACAAGGGGACCCCAGGGGTACAGGAGGGACTTGGGGACAGTGGTGGGTGCCAGGAGCACCCCAGAAATGCTGTGGGGACCCCAAGATGCCGTAGGGACCCTGGGGGTGATCCTGGAGGGAGATGGGGGACTGGGGTGCAGCGGGAGGGTGACGGGGGGGACCCCGGGGCCAACGGGGGGGACCCCCCTGCACCCCCCGCCCCCCCCAACCTGGCCGAAGGAGCCCTTGCCGATGAGGGAATCGATCTCGTAGCGGTCCAGCCAGCGCTCGCCGCTGCGCACGATGTAATCGTGGTTGTCGTCGTCGTAGCCCTCGTTGCAGAGGCGCCGCTCCTTCTTGGTGCCCGCGTCCTCGGGGGGCCCCTGCTGCGCCCGCCGCTTCTTCTTGGCGTAGTACACCTGGGGGGCAGGGGGCAGGCGTGGGGCACGGCGGGGGGGGGTTGGGGGGCTGTGGGAGGGGTTGGGGGGCTGTGGGAGGTCGGTGGGGGTATTTGGGGGGCTGTGGGAGGTCGGTGGGGGGGTTCATGGGGACGTAGGAGGTCAATGGGAGGGTTTGGGGGGCTGTGGGAGGTCGGTGGGGCATTTGGGGGGACGTGGGAGTGTTTGGGGGGCTGTGGGAGGTCGGTGGGGGGGTTTGGGGGCTGTGGGAGGGTGGTGGTGGGGTTTTGGGGGGCTGCGGAAGGTCAGTGGGGGGTTTTGGGGGGCTGCGGGAGGTCGGTGGGAGGGTTTGGGGGGCTGTGGGAGGTCGGTGGGGGGATTTGGGGGGCTGTAGGAGGGTGGTGGTGGGGTTTTGGGGGGCTGTGGGAGGGTGGTGGTGGGGTTTTGGGGGGATGTGGGAGGTCGGTGGGGGGGTTTGGGGGGATGTACGAGGTCAGGGGGGGATTTGGGGAGACGTGGGAGGGTTTTGGGGGACATGGGACATTGGTGGGGGGGTTTGGGGGGCTGTAGAAGGTCGGTGGGGGGGGCGTGAGGGGCTGGGGGAGGTCGGGGGGGGCTTGGGGGGTGTGGGAGGTTGGTGGGGGGGTTTGGGGGGATTTGGGGGGACGTGGGATGTTGGGGGGAGGGTTTGGGGGGCTATGGGAGGTTAGTGGGGGAGTTTGGGGGGATGTGGGACATTGGTGGGGGGGTTTGGGGGGCTGTAGGAGGTCGGTGGGGGGGGCGTGGGGGGCTGGGGGAGGTCGGTGGGGGGATTTGGGGGGTGTGGGAGGGGTATGGGGGGACATGGATGTTGGGGGGGGATATGGGGGGCTGTGGGGGGTTGGGGGGGCGGTTGGGGGGGTGTGGGAGACCATGGGGGGATTTGGGGGGGCCTGGGGGGCAGTGGGGGGTCCCAGGGAGATGTGGGAGGGGGTGGGGGGCTGGGGGACCCCGACCAGGAGGGACCTGGGGGGCTGTGGGGCACGGGGCAGGGGGGGCGTGGGACAGCACCGGGGGACAGGGCCCAACCCTGCCCCTGCCCCCCCCCAGCACCCATGGGTGCCAGCCACCCCCCCCCAAGGGGGATCCACCCCTCCTGGGGCACCCATGGGTGCCACACAGACCCCCCAAAAGGGGATCTACCCCTCCGGGGGCACCCATGGGTGTCACACACCCCGCCCCAAAAGGGGATCTACCCCTCCTAGGGCACCCATGGGTGACAGACACCCCCCCCAAGGGGATCTACCCCTCCTGGGGCACCCATGGGTGACACACAGACCCCCCAAAAGGGGATCTACCCCTCCGGGAGCACCCATAGGTGACAGACACACCCCCCCAAAAGGGGATCTACCCCTCCTAGGGCACCCATGGGTGACAGCTACCCCATCCAAGCAGGATCTACCCCTCCGGGGGCACCCATGGGTGACACACACCCCCCCCCAAGGGGATCTACCCCTCCTGGGGCACCCATGGGTGACACACAGACCCCCCAAAAGGGGATCTACCCCTCCGGGAGCACCCATGGGTGACAGACACACACCCCCAAAAGGGGATCTACCCCTCCTGGGGCACCCATGGGTGACAGCTACCCCATCCAAGCAGGATCTACCCCTCCGGGGGCACCCATGGGTGACACACAGACCCCCCAAAAGGGGATCTACCCCCTCCGGGGGCACCCATGGGTGACACACAGACCCCCCCAAGGGGGATCCACCCCCTCCTGGGGCACCCATGGGTGACACACAGACGCCCCAAAAGGCGATCTACCCCTCCGGGAGCACCCATGGGTGACACACACCTCCCCCAAAAGGGGATCTACCCCTCCTGGGGCACCCATGAGTGACACCTCCCCCCCGCCCCCAAAAGAGGATCTACCCCTCCTGCGGCACCCATGGGTGACACACAGACCCCCCCCAAGGGGGATCCACCCCTCCTGGGGCACCCATGGGTGACACACCTTACCCCCCAAAAGGGGATCTACCCCTCCGGGGGCACCCATGGGTGACACACAGACCCCCCCCAAGGGGGATCCACCCCTCCTGGGGCACCCATGGGTGACACACCTTACCCCCCAAAAGGGGATCTACCCCTCCTGGGGCACCCATGGGTGCCAGATCCCCCCCCAGGAGCTCAGGGCCTGGCCTGGGGTGGGTGTCACCGTGCCCCCCCGCAGCACCCATGGGTGCCAGCCCCCTTGCTGACCTCATTGATGTGCTTGTAGGTCTTGATGAGGTCGACGGAGAGCTTGCGCAGGGGGGTGCTCCCCGCGTCCCGAAAACTCCGGGGGACGCGGCGCTGCAGCAGGCTCAGCTCCGGCAGGATCTGGGGGGGGGGGGGCACCCAGGGGTGGGTGATGGGGGGGACACACAGGGATTTGGGGGTCCCCAGGGGTCCTTGACCCCCCTCGATATCACCCGGCAGGGTGAGAGGGCGTTTTGGGGGCGCCCGGTGGAGTGTGGGGGGGGAATTGGGGGGGTAGGGGGGGTCCTAGTGTCTGGGTCCCCCCTGCCAAGGGTCTCAGGGGTGCTCGTGGCCCCCCCGGGGGTCCCAGTGCCCCCCCTGCCCCGTTTTAGGGGTCCCGGGGTGCCCACGTGTCCCCCTGGGGTCCCAGTGCCCCCCCCCGCCCCGTTTCAGGGGTCCCGGGGGTGCCCACATGTCCCCCGGGGGTCCCAGTGCCCCCCCCTGCCCCGTTTCAGGGGTCCTAGGCATGCCCGTGTCCCTCCCCAGGGGTCCCAGAGGTCCTAGTGCCCCCCCTACCCCATTTCAGGGGTCCCAGAGGTCCTAGTGCCCGCCCCCCCCCCCCCCCGTTTCAGGGGTCCCGGGGTGACCACGTGTCTCCCCGGGGGTCCCAGGGGTCCTAGTGCCCCCCCCTCCCCATTCCAGTGGTCCCAGGGGTGCCCACATCCCTCCCCAAGGGTCCCAGTGCCCCCCCACCCCCATTTCAGGGGTCCATGGGTCCTAGTGCCCCTCCCCCTCCATTTCAGGGATCCCAGGGGTGCCCATGTCCCTCCCCGGGGGTCCCGGGGGTCCCAGGGGTCCTAGTGCCCCCCCACTATTTCAAGGGTCCCAGTGCTTCCCCTCCCCCTTTCAGGGGTCCCAGGGGTGCCCATGTCTCTCCTTGGGGGTCTCAGGGTCCCAGTGCCCCCCCACCCTATTTCAGGGGTCCCAGGGGTGCCCACGTTCCTCCCCGGGGGTCCCGGGGGTCCTAGCGCCCCCCCCCCCCCCCGTTTCAGGGGTCCCAGGGGTGCCCATGCCCCTTCCCAGGGGTCCCAGTGCCCCCCCTCCCCGTTTCAGGGGTCCCAGGGGTCCTACCGCCCCCCCCTCCCCATTTCAGGGGTCCCAGGGGTGCCCATGTCCCTCCCCAGGGGTCCCAGTGCCCCCCCCCCCCCCCCCCCCCCCCCCGTTTCAGGGGTCCCAGGGGACCTACCACCCCCCCCTCCCCATTTCAGGGCTCCCGGGGTGCCTGTGTGTCTCCCCCACCCCGGGGGGGGTACCTGGGGGGGCTCGGCCACGGGCTGGAGGCTGGTGAAGGTGGGGGCATGGCCGGGCTGGCCCGACATGGTGGGCTCAGAGCGGAGCCAAGCGCCCGGCCAGGCCGGCCCCGGGCATCCTGCGCTGCCGGCCCGCGGCTGCCGCCACCTGCGGGGAGACAGCGGGGGCTTGGAGGGGGGACCCCTGAATTGGCCCTTCTGCCCCCCCAGACTCGCCACGGCTACCCTAGGGAGGAGGGAGTTGCGGGTGGTGGTGATGATCAGTAGGGTCCAGAGTGAACGCGTGCGACGGATGGCCCAATCTCGTCAATTAGAGCGCATAAATCGACGGTCGACCGTCAGTAGGGCCCAGGGTGAACGCGCACAACGAATGGCCGCTCTCAACAATTAGGGTGAGCGTGATTAAGGGTCGGCCATCAGTAGGGACCGGAATGAACGGGCACAACAACTGGCCTAATCTCCGCTCTCGGAACAGGCAAGATCAAAACTCAACCGTTAGTAGGGCCCAGAGTGAACACGCACAAAAAAAAATGGCCTAATTTCATCCTTTGGGGTGGGGAAAAAAATATTCCGAGCTATCAATAGGGTCCAGAGTGAACACACACAAACGATGCCCCCCCTTGCCCATCAGTAGGACCCAGAGTGAACACACACAAACAATGCCTCCCCCCCCAGCCATCAGTAGGGCCCAGAGTGAACACAAATTATGCCCCCCCCCCCCCCGCCATCAGTAGGGCCCAGAGTGAACACTCACAAACGATCCCCCCCCCCCCCCCCCCCCCCGGCCATCAGTAGGGCCCAGAGTGAACACGGGGCAGGGTGGTGCCGCTCTCCCCGCCGGCACTGCCGCCCAGCTGATCGTGCCATAGCAACAGGCTTCCCATTGGCTGCCCGCCCTCTTCAGCAGCCAATAGCGAGCTGGCAGCCCTGGCACTGGGCGGGGCCACGGCTGCGAGCAGGGGTGGGGCCTAAGCACCGCCCCCCCCCCCGGGTCCTAAATCCCCCCCCACACCCCAAAATCCCCCGGAGGGGAGGGGGAACGGGGGGGGGACCCCGCAAAGCTGCCCCGGGGGGGGGGTAAAAGTACCCCCCCCCCCCGGGGGGTCCCCACGTGCCCCCCAAATCTGCCCCCACCCCTAGAGGGGGCATTAAGGGGCTCAAAGGAGCCAGGTGAAACCAGTATGGCCCAGTATGGGGGGGGAACTGGGAGGCAGCACTGGGTGGGGGGGGGCTCTGTGCCTCAGTTTACCTGCGGGGGGGGACTGGGGGGAACTGGGACAGGACTGGGATGTGGCAGGGGGAACTGGGACAGGGCTGGGATGGGGGAGGAACTGGGATGGGACTGGGAGGAACTGGTCTGGAACTGGGATGCTGTGGGGGAGGAACTGGGATAGGGCTGGGATGGGGGAACTGGGATGGGACTGGGAAGAACTGGGATGGAACTGGGATGCTGTGGTGGGAGGAACGGGGATGGGAGTGGGGGGAACTGGGAGGAACTGGGATGGGGGGTGGAACTGGGACGGGACTGGGATGGGGGAACTGGGATGGGACCGAGAGAAACTGGTCTGGAACTAGGATGGAGTGGGGGGAACTGGGACAGAACTGGGAGGAACTGGTCCAGAACTGGGATGGCGGGGGGCGGGGGGGAAACTGGTCTGGAACTGGAATGCCATAGGGGGAGGAACTGGGATGAGGCTGAGGAAACCTGAGATGGGACTGGGAGGAACTGGGATGGGGCTAAGACAGGGCGGGGGGGGGGACTGGGATGAACTGGGCCAGGACTGGGATGCTGCGGTGGGGGAACTGGGACGGGATTGGGATGGGGGGGGACTGGGATGGGACTGGAGGGAACTGGGCCAGGGGGGATTGGGATGGGACTGGGATGCTGGGCAGGGACGAACTGGGACGGGACTGGGAGGAACTGGGAAGGGACTGGTCCAGGACTGGAATGTCCAACCAGTACTGGGGGGCCCAAACCAGTATGGCGGGAACATACCTGTACTGGGAAACCTGTACTAGTACTGGGAGAGTCATACTGATACCGGGCAGGACTGCGGGATCCATACTGGTACTGGGAAAATCATACTGGGACAAGTGGGGGATCCACACCAGTACCAAAAAGCCTGTGAATATCTATACTGATACTGGAAATCCATACTGGTACTGGGCCATACTGGTTCAGACAAAAATCATACTGCCACTGGGAGAACTGGAAGGTCCATATTGGTACTCGGACATCGAGAAAAGACCCATACTGGTACCAGAACAGTTATACTGGTACCGGGAGATCCATGCTGGTATCAGGACAATCAAGACAAAAGTATTGATACTGGGAGAACTGGGAGATTCATACTGGTACTGGCAGATCTATACTGCTATTGGGAAACCAGAAGCAGAATACTGGTACTGGGAGGAGCGGGGATTCATACTGGTACTGGGAGGGTCAGAGTGGTACTGGGAGTGCTGTGGGATCCATACTGGTCCTGGCAGGGCCATACTGGTACTGGGAGAGCCAGAGCATCCATACTGGTACTAGGAGAATCATACTGGTTCTGAGAGATACATACTGGTACTGGGAAGACTGAGGGATCTGGGACGGTTATACTGGTACTGGGAAAGTCATACTAGTACCCGCAAAAACTGTGAAATCTATACTGGTACTGGGAAACTCACACTGGAACTAGAAAATCTATACTGATACTGGGCAAGCCAGACTGGTACTGGGAGGGTTATACCTGTACTGGGGGAACTGGAAGATCTATACTGGTGCTGAGAAGAACGTACTGGTCCTGGGGGATCCATAACAGTACTGGGGGATCCATACTGGTATTGGGAAGGTCATGCTGGTCCTGGGGGATGTATACTGTCCCAGGAGATCCATACTGGTGCTGGGAAGGTCATACTGATCACAATGGATCCATACTGGTACTGGGAATGTCACATCTATACTGGGAGAACTGGGGGAGCTATACTGGTCTTGAGAGGGTCACACTGGTCCTCGGGGATCCATACTGGTACTGGGAGACTCATACTGGTCTTGGGGGATCCATACTGGTACTGGGAGTGTCACAACTGTACTGGAAGAACTGGGGGAGCTATAGTGGTGCTGGGAGGGTCATACTGGTCCTGGGAGATCCATACTGGTTACGGGGGATCCATACTGGCACTGGGAGACTCATACTGCTCTTGGGGGATCCATACTGGCACTGGGAGTGTCACACCTGTACTGGGAGAACTGGGGGAGCTATAGTGGTGCTGGGAGGGTCATACTGGTCCTGGGGGATCCATACTGGTCCTGGGGGATCTATACTGGTCCCAGGGGATGCATACTGGTCCTGGGAGAATCATACTGGTCTTGGGGGATCTCTACTGGCACTGGGAGTGTCACACCTGTACTGGGAGAACTGGGGGACCTATAGTGGTGGTGGGAGGGTCATACTGGTCCTGGGGGATGCATACTGGTCCTGGGGGATCTATACTGGTTCTGGGGGGATCCATATTGGCACTGGGAGACTCATACTGGTCTTGGGGGATCCATACTGGCACTGGGAGTGTCACACCTGTACTGGGAGAACTGGGAGAGCTATACTGGTCCCGGGGGATGCATATTGGTCCTGGGAGAGTCATACTGGTCCTGGGGGATCTCTACTGGCACTGGGAGTGTCACACCTGTACTGGGAGAGCTATACTGCTCCTGGGGGATCCATACTGGTACCAGTTACTGGGAGACACGGCAGAGCCGGTAACCGGTACCGGCTGAGGACACGGGGCCCCCGGGGCCGGGCCGTGCCGTGCCCGGGGACAGGGGGAGGTGACCGGGGGGTCCTTACCGGCACCGGCGAAGGACGCGGGGGGCCGGTACCGCTCCCGGGGAAGGGAGCCGGTCCCGGGGGGAGGCGAGAAGCCCGTGAGGGAGCGGGGCGGGGGGGGGGCACGGGACGAGGACGCCCCGGGCCGGTACCGGTGCCCAGGGACCCGGCGGAGGCCCCGCCCCGGGGAGGGTCTCACCTGCGGCGGCGGCGGCGGCGGCGGCGCTGGGCGGAGCGGGGCGGAGCTGAGCGGGGCGGAGGCGGCGGCGGGGCCGGGGGCTGCGGCGGCGGCCCGGGATTTCCCAGTAATGCCCACGGAAAATGGCGGCCACAACAAACCGCCGCCGCCGCCTGCCTTCCACGCATGCGCCACCCCGCCTCCCTGCCCTCAACCAATACGCGGCCGGCCAGCCCGATCGTCTCACCCAATCAGCGCTCGGCGCTACCCTCCCCGCCTTGCCCCGCCCCCGCGGCGGCGCATGCGCGCTGCCTGCCCTCCCCCGAACGTCACCACCGCGCGCCGGCCCCCGCCCCGCCCAAAGGGAGAGGAAAAGGGCGCCGCCGGCGGCGCGCATGCGCGGGGCGGGGCCTCTGCCGCAGCCACGCCCCCGCGGAACCAAGGGGGTGTGGCTTAAGGGAGCCACGCCCCCTTCGGCACCACCCCCCGCGGCGAGGGCCATGGCCCCTCCTACCCCCATCTACCCCCCCCCGGGGGTTAATTACCCCCCCGAGATTAATTACCCCCCCAGGGT
>NC_134667.1:2911878-3033432 GCF_030463565.1 Pelecanus crispus | reverse complement strand
TACCCCCCCAAATCCCCCTCAACCCCCCCAAGTCAGGGGCACCCCAAAATCCCCCTGACCCCCCCCCAGCACCGCCAAATCCTTCTGAGCACCCCCAGTGTACCCCAAAATCAGGGGCACGCTGAAATCCCACCACCACCCCCCAAAGCACCCTGAAATCAGGGGTGCCCCAAAAATCCTCCCGCCCCCACCCCAGCACCCCTAAATGCCAACCCCCCCCGAGGGCACCCCAAAATCCCCCCTCCAATGCCCCACAGGACACCCTAAAAACCCCCCTGCCCCCCCCATTACCCCCCCCCCAGGCACCCCCAAATCCCCCTCAACCCCCCCAGGGCACCCCCAAGTCGGGGCACCCCAAAATCCCCTGACCCCCCCCAGCACCGCCAAATCTTTCTGAGTCCCCCCCAGGGTACCCCAAAATCAGGGGGTGCCCTGGAATTGCCCCACCACCCCCCCAAAGCACCCTGAAATCAGGGGAGCCCCAAAAATCCTCCTGACCCCCACCTCAGCACCCCTAAATGCCCCCAACCTCCCCCTGAGGGCACCCCAAAATCCCCCCTCCAATGCCCCCCCAAAATCAGGGGCACCCCTGAAACCCCCCTGCCCCTCCTTACCTGCCCAGCACCCCCAAATCCCCCTCGACCCCCCCAGGGCACCCCCAAGTCAGGGGCACCCCAAAATCTCCTTGACTCCCCTTGGGCACCCCAAAATCCCCCCAATTCCCCCCCAGCACCCCCATATCCTCTGACCGCCCCCAGGGCGCCCCCCAAAATCAGGGGCACCCTCAAATCCCCCCAATTCCACTGGGTCCCCCAAATACCCCCCCAGACACCCCAAAATCTTCCCCCAGGCACCCCAAAAAGGTCCATGACCCCCCCCAGGAACCCCAACCCCCCCCCCAACATACCCCAGACACCCCAAAATCTTCCCCCAGGCACCCCAAAAAGGTCCATGACCCCCCCCCAGGAACCCCAACCCCCCCCCCCCAACCTCCCCCAGACACCCCAAAATCTTCCCCCAGGCACCCCAAAAAGGTCCATGACCCCCCCCCCCAGGAACCCCAACCCCCCCCAACCTCCCCCAGACACCCCAAAATCTTCCCCCAGGCACCCCAAAAAGGTCCATGACCCCCCCCAGAAACCCCAAATCCCCCACAGCCCCCTCCAGGGTACCCCAAAATGTCCAACCCCCCCAAAGAACCCCTTCAACCTCTCTCAGGTGGCCTCAGATGTCCCCAGATCCCCCCAAGACCCCCCCAGATCCTCTCCCCTACCTCCCAGGACCCCAAAACTCTTCTCCAGGACCCCCAAAAGCACCCCAGAAACCTCTCCCAGGTGCCCTCAAATCGTCTCCCACACCCCAAAGACCCCCACCCAAATTGTCTCCTACATCCCCTGGGACCCCAAAATACCTCCCCAGGACCCTCCAAAACACACCCAGAACCCCCAAAACACCCCCAGAAACCTCGCTGAGATACCTCGAGGTGCCTCCAGACCTTCTCCCAAACCTCCAAAACACCCTGAAGACCCCCAAAACTTCTTCTAGACCCTCCCAAGACCCCCAAATTCTTCTCCAGGTCCCTCAGAGCACCCCAAGACCTACCATAGGACCTCCAAAACACTCCAAGACCCCCACAACACCCAAAAACACCCCAAAAACCTCCATCAAATACCTCAAGGTGCCTCCAGACCTTCTCCCAAGTCTCTAAAACACCCTGAAGACCCCCAAAATCTTCTCCTAGACCCTCCCTGACACCCCAAAATTCTTCTCCACGTCCCTCAAAGCACCCCAAGACCCACTGTATGTTACCACAACACGCAAAAGCACCCCAAAAACCTCTTTCAGGTACCTTGAGGTGTCTCCAGACCGTCTCCCAAATCTCCAAAACACCCTGAGGACCCCCAAAATCTTCTCCTAGACCTTCCTGACGCCCCCAAATTCTTCTCCAGGTCCCTCAAAGCACTCCAAGACCCACCCCATAACACCCAAAAGCACCCCAAAAACCTCTTTGAGATACCTCGAGATGTCTCCAGACCTTTTCCAAAATCTCCAAACCACCCTGAGGACCTCTCAAAACTTCTTCTAGACCCTCCCAAGACCCCCAAATTCTTCTCCACGTCCCTCAAAGAACCTCAAGGCCCACTGTACATTCCCACAAAACCCAAAAGCACCCGAAAAAACCTCTTTCAAGTACCTCAAGGTGTCTCCAGATCTTCTCCCAAACCACCAAAACACCCTGAAGACTCCCAAAATCTTCTCCTAGACCTTCCCAAGACCCTGAAATTCTTCTCCAGGACCCTCAAAGCACCCCAAGACCTACCATAGGACCTCCAAAACACTCCAAGACCCCAACAGCACCCAAAAGCACCCCAAAAACCTCCATCAGATCTCTCAAAGTGCCTCCAGACCTTCTCCCGTCTCCAAACACCCTGAAGACCCCCCAAAATCTTCTCCTAGACCCTCCCAAGACCCCCAAATTCTTTTCCACGTCCCTTAAAGCACCCCAAGATCCACCGTATGTCCCCACAACACCCAGAAGTACCCCAAAAATCTCCATCAGATCTCTCAAAGTGCCTCCAGACCTTCTCCCAAATCTCCAAAACACCCTGAAGACCCCCAAAATCTTCTCCTACACTTTCCCAAGACCCCCAAATTCTTCTCCAGGTCCCTCAAAACACCCCAAGACCCATCATAGGACCTCCAAAACACTCCAACACCCACCGTACGTCCCCACCAACACCCAAAAGCACCCAAAAACCTCTTTCAGGTACCCTGAGGTGCCTCCAGACCTTCTCCCAAACCTCCAGACCACCCTGATCACCCCCAAAATCTTCTCCCAGACCTTCCTGAGACCCCCAAATTCTTCTCTAGGTCCCTCAAAACAACCCAAGGCCCACCATACATCCTCACTACACCCAAAAGCACACCAAAAACCTCTTTCAGGTACCTCGAGGTGTCTCCAGATCTCCCAAACCACCAAAACACCCTGATGACCCCCAAAATCTTCTCCTACACCTTCCCAAGACCTCCAAATTCTTCTCCAGGTCCCTCAAAGCACCCCAAGACCCACTGCATGTCCCCACAACACCCAAAAGTACCCCCAAAAACCTCTCAAGGTGCCTCCAGACCTTCTCCCAAACCTCCGGACCACCTTGACGACCCTCAAAATCTTCTCCTAGACCTTCTGGAGACCCTCAATTCTTCTCCGGCACCCCCAGAGCACGCCGGGCCCCCCACCCTGGCTCACCGATGAGCATGCGGTACTTGTGGGGGTGTCGGGCATCCTCGATGATGGGGATGACGTTGGTGCGTTTCTTGGCCACGTTGATGAGGTCACGGCCGGAGCGATGCGAGAACTCCACGGCGTAAACCAGCCCCTCCTGGGGACAGGGAGGTCACCCCACCGTCGTGGGGACAGCAGGGGGACCCCGAGGTGGGGGGCAGCTCTGGTGATGTGGAGCCACCACCCATGGGGACAGCCCTGGGGTCCTCAAGGTGAGGAACAGCTCTGGTGACATGGAGCCACCACCCATGGGGACATCCCTGGGGTCCTCAAGGTGAGGAACACCTCCAGGGACATGAATCTGCCACCCATAGGGACATCCTGGTGTCCCCAAAGTGGGGAACAGGTCTGGGGACGTGAAGCCACCACCCATAGGGACATCCCTGGGGTCCTCAAGGTGAGGAACACCTACACAGGAAGCTGCCACCTTTGGTGACATCTTGGTGTCCCCAAGGTAGAGGACAGCTCTGGTGACATGAAGCCACCACGCATAGGGACATCCATGGTGTCCCCAAAGTGGGAGACAGCTCTGGTGACGTGGAGCCACCACCCATGGGGACAGCTCTGGGGTCCTTAAGGTGAGGAACAACTACAGGGACACGAAGCTGCCACCCCTGGGGACATCCTGGTGTCCCCAAAGTGGGGAACAGCTCTGGTGACGTGGAGCCACCACCCATGGGGACAGCTCTGGGGTCCTTAAGGTGAGGAACAACTACAGGGACACGAAGCTGCCACCCCTGGGGGACATCCTGGTGTCCCCAAAGTGGGGAACAGCTCTGGTGACGTGGAGCCACCACCCATGGGGACATCCCTGGGGTCCTCAAGGTGAAGAACATCTCCAAGGACATGAAGTTGCCAGCCCTGGGGACATCCTGGTGTCCCCAAGGTGGGGGACAGCTCTGGCAACATGGAGCTGCCACCCATAGGGACATCTCTGGGGTCCTCAAGATGAGGAACATCTACACAGACATGAAACTGCCACCCATGGGGACATCCTGGTGTCCCCAAGGTGGAAGACACCTCTAGTGAGGTGAAGCCACCACCCATTGGGACACCGCTGGTGTCCCCATGGTGGGGGACAACTCTGGGGACGATCTGCTGGGAGGTCTGGACACGTGTCCAGACCCTGTGGTGACGGACCCAAAGGACCTCAAGGATGTCCCCAAGAAGATGGGAGATGCCACCTCCAGGCTGTCCCCATGGGGTTGGCAACCCCATCCTCGTGTCCCCTCGCCCCAGGACCCCACGCTGATGTCCCCAAGGGATGCACAGTGCCACCCCCACGTCCCCCTGCTTCCAGACCCCATGGTGACAACCCCAAAAGACCTCAAGGATGTCCCCAAGAAGATGGGAGATGCCACCTCCAGGCTGTCCCTAGAGCTTGATGACCCCACCCTTGTGTCCCCTCACCCCAGGACCCCACGGTGACGTCCCCAAGACCCCGGGACCCCACGCTGATGTCCCCAAGGGACGCACAGTGCCACCCCCACGTCCCCCTGCTTCCAGACCCTATGGTGACAACCCCAAAAGACCTCAAGGATGTCCCCAAGAAGATGGGAGATGCCATCTCTAGGCTGTCCCTAGAGCTTGATGACCCCATCCTCGTGTCCCCTCACCCCGGGACCCCACGGTGACGTCCCCAAGGAGCCGGTGGCCCCGTGTCCTTACCGGTCCCACGATGTCAGAGACATGGGACACGGTTGTCCCCGAGGCGGCACCCAGGTAGAGGACCTTCGTCCCCGGGCGGATGTGGATCTGGTCGATGCCACCGAGGATGGCGGCCGCCAACTTGGAGCGGAACGGGTTCCAGGCGCGGTACTCCACCTTGGTGTCACCGTCCTGGGGACGAGGACACCCACGGACGCGTCACCCACCACCTGTGACACCCCATGGACGCCCACGCCTCCCCACTGCCACCTCCCAGTGCTCCCAGTATGGGCTCTGAGAAGGTTCTGGTGATGTCCTCAACCTTGGTGTCACCGTCCTGGGGACAGGGACACCCGGGGACGCGTCACCCACCACCTGTGACACCCCACGCACACCCACACCTCCCCACTGTCACCTCCCAGTGCTCCCAGTATGGAGCCTAAGGTCCTGACGGCCTACTTCATCTCTCCCAGTTGCCCCCAGTCCCCTCCCAGTGCCCCCAATTCCCTTCCAAGTCCCCCCAGATCCCTCACAGTTCTCCCCAGTCCCTCCCAGTACCCCCTCCCAGTTACCTCCACCCCCCTCCCAGTCCCATCCCAGTTACCCCCAGTGTCCTCCCAGTGCCTCCTAGCTCTCCCAGCTTCCCTCCCAGTGCCCCCTCACCCCATCCCAGTTGCCCCCAGCTCCCTCCCAGTTCCCCCTAATCCCCTCCCAGTGCCTCCCAGTTACCCCCAGTGTCTCCTAACCTTCCCTATTTCCCTCCCAGTCCCCTCCCAGTACCCCCCAGGTCCTTCCCAGTTACCCCCAGCCCTCTCTCAGTGCCTCCCAATTCTCTTCCAGTTACCCCCAGTGTCTCCCAGTTACCCCCAGTGTCTCCCAGTTACCCCCAGTGCCCTCCCAGTTACCCCCAGTGCCCTCCCAGTTACCCCCAGTGCCTCTTAGCCTTCCCCACTTCCCTCCCAGTCCCTCCCAGTTACCCCCAGTCCCCCCCCAGTTACCCCCACTCCCCTCCCAGTACCTCCACGGCGATCCTCTTCTCCCCGTAGACCGACTCCCCCGGGACCAGGTTGCGGGTGACCAGTGCGTCCTCCTTGCCCCGGCAGATGAACACCCCTGGGGGGGTGGGGGTCAGGGACCCCCAAGTGCCCCCCAACCACCCCACAGCCCCCCGAAACTGCCCCATGGGACCCCCAACTGCCCCAGAGCCCCCCAAAACTGCCCCATGGGACCCCCAAGTGCCCCCCAACTGCCCCAGAGCCCCCCCAAAACTGCCCCATGGGACCCCCAACTGCCCCAGAGCCCCCCAAAACTGTCCCATGGGACCCCCAAACTGCCCCCAACCACCCCACTGCCCCCCCAAACTGCCCCATGGGACCCCCCAAACTGCCCCCAACCTCCCCACAGCCCCCCAAAACTACACCATGGGACCCCCAAACTGCCTTCAACCACCCCACGCCCCCCCAAACTGCCCTATAGCCCCCCCAAACTGCCCCCAACCACCCCACAGCCCCCCCAAACTGCCCCATGGGACCCCCAAACTGCCCCATGGGACCCCCAAACTGCCCCACGGGACCCCCAAACTGCCCCCCCGTACCTTCGTGCCGATGGGGCTCCACCGTCACCTTCTTGCCCCCCTTGAAGCCGCCGCGGCCCCCCCGGCCCCCCCGCCCCCCCCGGGCGGGGCCTCCTCGCCCCCGCCCCCCAAATCCACCCCCGCGGGCGCCCCCACGGGCGCCCCCCCGGGGCTGGAAGGAGCCACCTGTGGGAAGAGGGAACTGGGCTTACTGGGAGGAACTGGGAATGCTGGGGGGGGGGCATTGGGAGGGGAACTGGGGGGGTTGGGGGGGACTGGGCATACTGGGAGGGGAACTGGAGGGGACTGGGAGGGGCTGAGGGGGAAGTAGAGGGGGAACGGGGGGGAGACTAGGCATACTGGGAGGGCCTGGAGGGCACTGGGCATGCTGGGAGGGGGAACTGGGCATACTGGGAGGGGCTAGAGGGGAACTGGGCATGCTGGGAGAGATGGGGAGGGGGAACTGAGCATACTGTGAGGGACTGGGGGAGGGAACGGGAGGGGGAACTGGGCATACTGGGAGGGGGAACTGGGCATACTGGGAGGGGGAACTGTGAAGAGACTGGGCATACTAGGAGGGAACTGGGGGGGGGGGGGAAGTGGAGGGGGAATGGGGGGGGTGTAACTGGGCATACTGGGGGCAGGACTGGGGGGAACTGGGCATGCGGGAAGGGACTGAGGGAGACTGAGCATACTGGGAGAAAACTGGACATACTGAGTTGGGGATTGGGGGGGAACTGGGCATACTGGGGGGAACTGGGAAGCACTAGGCATACTAGGAGAGGTTGGGGGGGACTGGGCATACTGGGAAAGCTGAGGGAGATTGGAGAATAACTGGGCATACTGGGAAGGGACATTGGAGGGAAACTACGCATACTGGGGGCGTACTGGAAGGGGGTCACAGGGACTGGGCATACTGGGAGGGCGAATGAGAATAACACAGCATACTGGGGGGGAACTTGTGGGGGACTGAGCATACTGGGGGGGTTGGGGGGGAACTGGGTACGCTAAGGGGGAACTGGGAATAACTGGACATACTGGGAAGGGAAACTGGGGGGGACTGGACATACTGGGGGGGTACTGAGCATGCCAAGAAAAGGACAGTGGTTAACTGGGCATACTGGGATGGGGAATGGGGGTAACTGGGCATGCTACAGGGGGCATTAGGCATACTGAGAAGAGGAATGGGGGTAAGTGGGCATACTGGGAAGGGGACTGGGGGTAACTGGGCATGCTGGGGGCGGCACTGGGCATACTGGGAGGGGGAATAGGGGTAACTGGACATACTGGGAGGCAAACTGGGGATACGGAGGGGTACTGGGGATGGTAGGGGGAGAGATGGGGGTAACTGGACATACTGGGGAGGAACTGCGCAGGCTGGGGGGGCGGAACTGGGGGAAAACTGGGCAGACTGGAAAAGAAGGGGGGCTCCCAGTAGAGGCGGGACTGGCCTTACTGGGAGCACTGGGAGGGGACAGACTCACCTCGGCCTCCCCGGAAGCCCCCGCGGCCGCCGCCGCCGCGCCCCCCCCGGGGGCTGAAACCTGCCGGGAGCCAGTGTCAGACTGGGGCAACTGGGAGCACTGGGGCAGACTGGGATGACTGCAGGAGGCTCCCAGTTCCCGCCCAGTAACACCCCCACAGGCTCCCAGTGTTCCCAGTTTGGCCCAACCACCCCTCCCATGTCCCTCCCAGTCACCCTCTAAGTGATCCCAGTTACTCCCCAGTCTATCCCAGTTCCCTCCCAGTACTGCCTCATTTCTCCCAGTTACCCCATTCCTTCCCAGTAATCCCCCAGTCCCTCCCAGTAACCCCACAGCGCCTCCCAGTCCCATCCCAGTTACCTCCAAACCCCCCCAGTCCCTCCCAGTGACCTCCCAATATACCCCAGTTACCCCAATCCCCTCCCAGTCCCTCCCAGTTACCCCCCATGCCCCCCAGTATATCCCAGTCACCCCAGCCCCTTCCCAGTCACCCCCAGTCCACCCACTCCCTCCCAGTTACCCCTAATGCCCCCCAGTCCCTCCCAGTAACCCCACAGTGCCTTCCAGTCCCATCCCAGTTACCCCCAGTCCCCCCCAGTGACCTCCCAATATATCCCAATTACCTCAGTCCCCTCCCAGTCCCTCCCAGTTACCCCCAGCACCCCTCAGTATATCCCAGTTATCCCAAACCCATCCCAGTCACCCCCAGCCCCTTCCCAGTTACCCCCAGTCCTCCCACTCCCTCCCAGTAACCCCACAGTGCCTCCCAGTCCCATCCCAGTTACCCCAGTCCCCTCCTAGTCCCTTCCCAGTTACCCCTAGTAGCCTCCAGTCCCTCCCAGCCCCTTCCCAGTTATCCCCAGTGCCTCCCAGTTACACCCAGTGCCCCCCAGCCCCTTCCCAGTTACCCCAGTGCCTCCCAGTCCCTCCCAGTTACCCCCAGTCCCACCCAGTATATCCCAGTTAACCCCAGTCCCTCCCAGTTACCCCCCGTGCCCGCCAATACCTCCCAGTTACCTCCAGTCCCATCCCACTCCCTTCCCAGTATATCCCAGTACACCCCAGTCCCTCCCAGTTAACCCCAACGCCCCCCGGTCCCTTCCCAGCCCCTCCCAGTATACCCCAGTACATCCCAGTCCCTCCCAGTTCCCACCTGGCCTCATCCCGCCGCTACTCCACGCGGGGCCGCACGCGTCGCTCTCGCACCCCCGGAAGCGGAAGCGCCGCCCGCCGCCAATCCCGCCCTTTGCCGGGCGTCGCGCATGCGCGTCAACCCGCCCGACGTCACCGCCCCGCCCCAGGCCGGGCGGAAGTGCCCTCGGAGGGCGGGAGCCTGAGGGGTTCCCCCGGGTCCTAGCGCCTGCCGGTGGCCCCGAAACGCCCCCGGGGGGACGCCCTAAGAACTCGGGGGGTGCTGGGGGGGATTTGGGGACAAAAATGGGGATTTTGGGAGCCCTGGGGGGATCTGGGGGCAGATATGCGGCATTTTGGGGGGGCCTGAGGGGTATGTGGGGACTGGGATGGGGGTTTTGGGGGTCCTGGGGGGATTTGGGGACAGGGAGGGGACATTTTCGGGGGTCCTGGGAGGATCTGGGGACAGAAATTGGGCTTTTAGGGGTGCTGAGGACCATGTGGGGACAGGGAGGCGACAGTTTGGGGAGTCCTGCGGGTGGCAGGGGACATTTTGGGGGGTCCTGGGGGGATTTGGGGGCAGAAATTGGGCTTTTGGGGGCCCTGAGGGGTATGTGGGGACAGGGAGGGGACATTTTGGGGGGTTCTGGGGGTGGCAGGGGACATTTTGGGGGGTCCTGGGTGGATTTGGGCTCAGAAATTGGGCTTTTAGGGGTGCTGAGGGGTATGTGGGGACAGGGATGGGACATTTTCGGGGGTCCTGGGGGTGGCAGGGGACATTTTGGGGGGTTCTGGGGGGATTTGGGGACAGGGATGGGGTTTTAAGGGGTCCTGGGGGTCATTTGGGGGTCCTGGGGGGTATTGGGGCCCTGGGGGCTATTTGGGGACATTCTGGGGGTCCTGGGGGTATTTGGGGACAGGGATGTGTCATTTGGGGGCTCCTGGGGGTGACTGGGGACATTTTGGGGGGTCCTGGGGGGGATTTAGAGACAAGGATGGGGCTTTTGGGGTGTCCTGAGGGGGACCTGGGGGTCCTGGGGGGTATTTGGGGGCAGAAATGGGGCTTTTAGTGTTTCTGGGGGGGGATTTAGGGAGAGGGATGGGACATTTGGGGGGTCTTGGGGTTATTTGGGGACAGGGATGGGGCATTTGGGGGGATCCTTGGTGGCATCTGGGGACATGTGGGGGGTCCCGGAGGTTTTGGGAGGCCCTGGGGGGATTTGGGGACATTCTGGGGGGTCCTGAGTGGAGATTTGGGGACAGAAATATGGCTTTTGGGGGAATCTGAGGGGAATTTGGGGACAGGGATGAGACATTTTGGGGTTCGGGGGAGGATCTTGAGAGGTATATGGGGTGTTTTGGGGGTCCTGGGGGTATTTAGGGGCAGGGATAGGACATTTTGGGGGCTGCTTGAGGGCATCTGGGGACATGTAGGGGGTCCTGGGGGTTATCTGGGGGTCCTGGGGGCAATTTAGGGGCAGGGATGGGGCACTTGGGGGGTCCTAGGGATATTTGGGGGCGAGTCTGGGGGGCATTTTGGGTGTCCTGGCAGGGATTTGGGGACATTTTGGGGACCCTAGGGGGGAATTTGGGGGCCCTGAGGGGACTTGGGGACAGGGATGTGGCATTTGGGGGCTTCTGGGGGTGGCTGGGGACATTTTGGGGAGTCCTGAGGGGGATTTGGTGACAGGGATGGGGTATTTGGGGGGTCCTGAGGGGTGTTTGGAGGTTCTGGGGGGGTATTGCAGGACTGGGATGGGGCTTTTGGGGCGGTTTTGAGGGCATTTGGGGACATTTGTGGGTCTTGACAGGTATTTAGGGACATTCTGGGGGTCCTGGAGGTTTTGGGGGATCCCGGGAGGACATTTGGGGGCATTCTGGGGGTCCTGGGGGCATTAGAAGGGGTCTTGGGTATTTGGGGTCATTTTGGGGGTCCTGAGGATGTATTTGGGGAATCTGGGGGCCATTTGGGGGGTCCCTGGGGGATCTTTTGGGGCAAGAACAGGGTATTTGAGGGGGGGCTGAGGGGTATTTGCGGTCATTTTGGGGGGTCCTGAGGATGTATTTGGGGACTCTGGGGGCGATTTGGGGGGTCCCTGGGGGATATTTTGGGGCAAGAACAGGGTATTTGGGGGGGGGCTGAGAGGTATTTGGGGGCATGAGGAGGCTGTTAATGCCAATTTGGGATCCTGGAGACACAAAGGAGCCATTTTAGGGGGTTTTAGGGCCCTTTTGGGGCCAGTTCGGGGGATTTTGGGGCACTTCCCGGTAGGGCCGGGGGCCTCACGCCGCCATTTCCCGCCACTGGCGACGCTCAGTCCTCCCACCTCCTCTCTATGGCCGCCGCAGTGCTCCGAGCGCGCAGGCCCCGACGGCTCCTCCCCTTCCGTTGCGTCACTTCCGGGGTCGCGCTGCCCTTCCGCTGCGCCTCGTTGGTTCCGGCAGGAGGGCGGCGGGGCTGAAAGTCACTTTGAGGGGAGTCGGCGGCGGCCGGTGAGGGGGGGGACTGGGGGGGTACTGGGAGCTGCTGGGAGTGACTGGGAGTTGCTGGGAGCGCTAGGGGTTACTGGGAGGGCTCTGGAGGGGGTTACTGGGAGCACTGGGGGTTACTGGGAGCACTGGGAGGGCGCTGGGTGGGGTTATTGGGAGGGCTCTGGGGGGTTACTGGGAGCATTGGGAGGGCTCTGGGGCGTTACTGGGAGCATTGGGAGGTATCTGGGGCGTTACTGGGAGGGTGCTGGAGGGGTTACTGGGAGAGCACTGGGGGTTACTGGGAGGGCTCTGGGGGGTTACTGGGAGCATTGGGAGGGCTCTGGGGCGTTACTGGGGGTTACTGGGAGGGCTCTGGGGGGTTACTGGGAGCATTGGGAGGGCTCTGAGAGGACTGGGAAGGCGCTGTGGGGGTTACTGGGGGAGATACTGGAGGGAGTTACTGGGAGCACTGGTGGGGGTTACTGGGAGCACTGGAAGGGCACTCGGGGGTTACTGAGGGGACTGGAAGGGATTACTGGGAGTACTGGTGGGTGTTACTGGGAGGGCACTGGAGGGTTACTGGGAGAGTTCTGAGGGGTACTGGGAGGGCACTGGTGGGGGTTACTGGGAGGGTTCTGGGTGGGTTACTGGGAACACTGGGAGGGCTCTGGGGGGTTACTGGGAGCACTGGGCATTGCAGAGGACTGGGAGGGTACTGGAAGGGGTTACTGGGAGCAGTGGGAGGGCTCTGGGTAGTTACTGGGAGCACTGGGGGTTCCTGAGAGGACTGGGAGGGTACTGGAAGGGGTTATTTGGAGCACTGGGAGGTACTGGGAGCAGTGAGGGGGCTACTGGGAACACTGGGAGGGCACTGAAGGGGACTACTGGGAGCACTGGCAGGGCTCAGGGGGGTTACTGGGAGCGTGGGGGCATTACTGGGAGCACTGGGATGGCACTGAGGGGGTTACTGGGAGCACTGGAGGTTACTGGGAGGGCAGCAGGGGGGTTACTGGGAGCACTGGGAGGGCACTGGGGGGGGTAATAAGTTCCTGGGGGTGTTAATTAGTGCAGGAGATAATTAGCCCTGCTAATGACCCCAATTAATTACCCCTATTAATGATCCTCCCCCTGGGGTAACCCCTCCCCAACACCCTTTCTCATTACCAAGAGTAATTAATTATTACCAGAGACAATTAATTATTCCTGGGCAGGTTAATTAATCCCGGGGGGGAGGCATTAATTAGCCCCAGGGATGTTAATTACCTCCCCCTGGCATGCCCTGCCTCCTGCATTACTATCCCCCTGTTACGATTTTTTTCATTCTCAGTGGAAATTAATTACTCCCAGGGGACCTTAATTATTTGCAGGGGGATTAATTAATTCCAGAGGAGTGCTAATTAGTTACAAGAGGCTAATTAGCCCTGTTAATTGTTCCCCCCCAGGTTGTCTCCCACCCCTGACACTCCCCCCCCATTACCATCCCCCCACATTTCTTATTTGCAGGGGGGATTAATTATTTTGAGAGATGGATTAATTATTCCTGGATAATTTAATTATGCCCCTGGGGGTATTAATTAGTCTTGGGGGGTTAATTAGCCCCATTAATGACTCCCCTGGGGTGCCTCCCACCCCAAACACCCGCCTTACCATCTTTTCCTTAGCATGCCCTTTTTTTTATTCCTAGTGGGGATTAATTATTTCTAGGAGTGGATTAATTATTGGGGGGGGTTAATTATTTTAAGGGGGTTGTTAATTAGGGGAGTTAATTAGCTCTGTTAATTATACCCCTGGGGTGCTTCCCACTCCTAACACTCCCACTACCATGCTGCTATTACCTTCTCCTTTCTTATTCCCATGAGAGATTAATTATTTTTGGATATAAATTAATTATTTGGGGGGGGCATTAATTATTGCTGGGGGGTTGTTAATTAGTGTGGCAGGATTAATTACCCCTGTTAATTACCCTCTTGGGTGTATTCCACCCCTAAGACCCCTGCTACTACAATCCCTGTTACCATGCTCTTTTTTATTCCTGGGGGAAATTAATTATTCTTAGGCATGAGTTAATTACTTGGGGGGGGGGGGGGTAATTATTCCTGGGGGGGTTGTTAGTTAATCTGGGGGGGTTTAATTATCCTGTTAATTAGTCCCCTGGGTGTTTTCCACCCCTAAGCCCCCTGCTATTGCAATCCTCCCATTACCATCTCCTTTCTTCTTCCTAGGGGGATTAGTTATTCCTAGTGGTGGATTAATTATTTGGGGGGGGTAATTATTCCCGGGGGGTTGTTAATTAGTCTGGGGGGGTTAATTACCCCTGTTAATTACTCCCCTGTGTGTCTTCCAGCCCTAAGGCTCTCGCTATTGCAATCGCCTTGTTACCATTTCCTTTCTTATTCCCGGGGTGGTTAGTTATTTGTAACGGTGGATTAATTATTATTGGGGTGCATTAATTATTCCAGGAGAGTTGTTAATTAGGCTAGGGAGGGTTAATTACCCATGTTAATTACTCCTCTGGGTGTTTTCCACCCCTAAGCCCTCTACTATTGCAATCCCCCCCATTACCATCTCCTTTTTTCTTCCCAGAGGCGATTAGTTATTTGTAGTGCTGGATTAATTATTTGGGGGGTAAAACCAAAAAATTATTCCCGGGGGGGGGGGGTGTGTGTTAATTACCCCTGTTAATTACTCCCCTGGGTGTCTTCCACCCCTAAGCCCCTGCTATTGCAGTCCCCCCTGTTACCGTTTCCTGTCTTCTTCCCCGGGGGGATTGGTTATTCCGAAGCGGTGGATTAATTATTCCTGGGGCGCATTAATTATTCCAGGAGAGTTATTAATTAGTCCGGGGGGGTGTTAATTACGCTGTTAATTACCCCCCTAGCCATGGCGGACGACATCAAGACCAAGCTGGAGCGCTACAAGACAGCGCCGTTCGACAGCCGCTTCCCCAACCAGAACCAGACCAAAAACTGCTGGCAGAACTACCTGGGTACTGCACCCCCGGGCGCCCGGGTCCCCTTTTCTGGGCGCCCGGGTCCCCTTTTCTGGGCGCCCGGGTCCCCTTTTCTGGGCGCCCGGGTCCCCTTTTCTGGGCGCCCGGGTCCCCTCACGTCCCCATCCCTGTCCCCGCTCCCCAGATTTCCACCGTTGCGAGAAGGCGATGGCGGCCAAGGGGGCGGACGCCAGTCCCTGCCAGTGGTACTACCGTGTCTACAAGTCTCTTTGTCCCACCTCCTGGGTGAGTGTCACCTCCCCGCCACCGCCCTGTCCCTGCGGTGTCCCCGCGGTGTCCGTATGGTCCTCGGGTCCCCTCGTGGTGTGCCCGTGGTTCTTGGGTCCCTCTTGGGTCCCCATGGCCCTCCCCATGGCCGTCGGGGTCCCCATGGCCCTCCCCATGGCCGTCGGGGTCCCCATGGCCCTCCCCATGGCCGTCGGGGTCCCCACAGTGTCCCTCTGGTCCTTGGGTCCCCCAGGGCATCCCCATAGTCCTTAGGACCCCCTCAGGGTCCCCACGGCGTCCCCATGGCCCTCAGGGTCTCCACGGCGTCCCTCTGGTCCTTGGGTCCCCCAGGGCATCCCCATGGTCCTTAGGGTCCCCTCAGTGTCCCCACGGTGTCCCCATGGCCTTCAGGGTCCCCACAGTGTCCCTATGGTCCTTGGGTCCCCTCGGTGTCCCCAGGGTGTCCCCATGGCCCTCAGGGTCTCCACGGCGTCCCTCTGGTCCTTGGGTCCCCCAGGGCATCCCCATGGTCCTTAGGGTCCCCTCAGTGTCCCCACGGTGTCCCCATGGCCTTCAGGGTCCCCACAGTGTCCCTATGGTCCTTGGGTCCCCTCGGTGTCCCCAGGGTGTCCCCATGGCCCTCAGGGTCCCCGCAGTGTCCCTCTGGTCCTTGGGTCCCCCAGGGCATCCCTACGGCCCTCAGGGTCCCCTTGGTGTCCCCACGGTGTCCCCATGGCCCTTGGGGTCCCTACAGTGTCCCTGTAAATCCTCAGGTCCCCCATGGTGTCCCCACAGTCCTTGGGTCCCCCTCGAGGTCCCCACAGTGTCCCCATGGTATCGCTATGATCCTCAGGTCTCTTTCAGGTCCACCACAGCGTCCCCATGGTCCTCAGGTCCCTCACGGTGTCCCCACGGTGTCCCCACGGCCCTCAGGGTCCCCATGGTGTCCCCATGGCATTTCCACAGTACTCAGGGTCCCCATGGTCCTCAGGTCCCCTTCGGGGTCTCCACAGTGTCCCTGTGGCCCTTAGGGTCCCCATGGTGTCACCGTGTCCCCCATGGCATCACTGTGAACCGTATGCCACCCATGGTGTCACCAAGTCCTTCATGGCGTTGTCATCTACCTCATAATGTCACCGTGGTCCCTGTGTCCCCCGTGGTGTCGCCAGGTAGCCCACGGTGTCACCGTGGTCCCTGTGTCCCCCGTGGTGTCGCCAGGTAGCCCACGGTGTCACCGTGGTCCCTGTGTCCCCCGTGGTGTCGCCAGGTAGCCCACGGTGTCACCGTGGTCCCTGTGTCCCCCGTGGTGTCGCCAGGTAGCCCACGGTGTCACCGTGGTCCCTGTGTCCCCCGTGGTGTCGCCAGGTAGCCCACGGTGTCACCGTGGTCCCTGTGTCCCCCACGGTGTCGCCAGGTAGCCCACGGTGTCACCGTGGTCCCTGTGTCCCCCACGGTGTCGCCAGGTAGCCCACGGTGTCACCGTGGTCCCTGTGTCCCCCACGGTGTCGCCAGGTAGCCCACGGTGTCACCGTGGTCCCTGTGTCCCCCACGGTGTCACCGTGGTCCCCATGGCGTTACCATGTTCCCCATGATGTCGCGTGTCCCCATGGTCCCTGTGAGGTCCCCACCGCCCTCGTGTCACTCACGCTGTCACCGTGTCACCCCGCAGGTGACAACGTGGGACGAGTACCGCGAGGAGGGGACCTTCCCTGGCAAGATCTGAGCTTCACCGGCCCCTCGGGGAGGGGACATCTGTGTCACCGGGGTGGAGGGGGTGACATGGCCATCACCTGGGGACGGGGAGGGTGACACGGCCACCCCGGGGGGGCACACATGGCTGTCACCGGGCTGGGGGAGGGGACACCGCTGTCACCGGGGTGGTGGCATGGCCAATAAAGGGTTGAACTGGTCCTGGGTATGGGTTTTGCTGGGGGGTGGGGATGTCCCCAAGGGGGTGGGGATGTCCCCAAGCGGGGTGGGTCCCCTTCTGGACACCTGGGTCCCCTGGTGGGGGGGGGGGGGGGACAGATCAGAGATCCCCCTCAGAGCTGAAACCAAAAGATTTTTATTAATTAAAAGTTGCGGTGGGACGGCTGGGAGAAGGGGACAACCCCCTGCCCGGACGCCTGGGTCCCCCCGGGTGCTCCGTGGGGCCAGAGGCCCTATGGGACCAAGGGGAGACCCTGGAGGGGCTGGAGACCCTGGAGGGGCCACCCCAGGAGCTGGCCCACAGCACCCCCGGGGGCCACCAGCGTCTGGCCGAGGCCTCGCAGCGGCAGCGCTTCCAGCAGCTGGCCTGGGGGAGGACATGGGGTCAGGGTGTCCCTTCCATCTGTCCGTCCCTTCCATCTGTTCATCTCTCCACCCATTCTCCCATATCTTCATCCATATCTCCTCCCCCTCCTCTTAAATCCGCCCACCCATCTCTTCATCCACCCATCCTCAGTGGTTTCTCCGTCCACCTCTCCACCCATCCATCCATCTCCAATGGTTTCTCCAGCCATCCATTCTCCTGTCCATCCTTCTTCACTTCCTCAACCTGTCTCTCCTACTTCATGGTTTCTCCACCCATCCACCCAACCATCCATCTCTTTCTCTTTCCTCAATGGCTTTCTACTTTTCCACCCATTCTTTAACAGTTTCTTCATCCATCTGTCCATCCATCCATCTTCAGTGGTTTCCCCATCCACATCTCCACGAATGGATGGATGGAGAACCCGTTGAAAAAGGTCATTGGTTCGTCCATCCGTCTGTTCGTGCTGCTTCGATGGATGGAGAAGTCATCAAAGAACTTCTTCAATGGTTTCTCCATCCATCATGCCTTCTCCATCCACATCTCATGAATGGATGGATGGAGAACCCATTGAAGAAGCTCCTTCGTTTGTCCATCTAATCGTTCATCCTTCTTCTGTGGTTCCATTCAGCCAACCATCCATCTGCCCTTCATCTGCTCATCTATCCACCCATCTCATCCTTCCATTCCTCCTCTACTCATGGTTTCTCCATCCCCATGTCCGCATCCCCATGGCATTCCTTCACCTGGAGGTCCTCCCATCCCTTGTCCCCATCGTGTCCCCTCGCCTGGAAGGTCCCTTCCTGTCCCCTCATCCCCGTGGTGTCCCCTCACCTGCAGGCAGGTCCCGTGGCAGCAGCGTTCGATGGGGGAAGCAGGTGTCGCCGGGGCGGCAGCGAGAGTTTTCGGGGCACCATGGGGCTGTAGGAGATACAGGGGTTGGGTGGGAACATGGGACGTCATGGATGGACAGAGATGGAGGACCATCACGGATGCATTGGGGATGTTTTGGACATGTAGGGATGTCACAGATAGACACATAGGAGACACCATGGCCACATAGGGATGTCACCGGTGGACAGAGAGGTGGAGGACATCATGGAAGGACATGCAGGGACATCACGGATGAAGAGAAACATGGGACATCACAGGTGGACATGTAGGGAGGTCACAGATGGACAGAGAGGTGGAGGGCACCATGGACACATGGGGATGTCATGGATGGACACATAAAGGTCATCATGGACAAGTAGAGATGTCATGGATGGACAAAGAGCTGGAGGACATCATGGAGGCACAGAAGACATGATGGACACCTGAAGGCCATCATGGACATGTAGAGATGTCACAGATGGACAGTCATATAGAGGACGCCATGGATGGACACAAGGATGTCGTGGATGGACGGAGAGATGGAGAACATCATGGAGGGACATGTAAAGAATGTTGTGGACATGTAGGGATGTCATGGTTGGTCAGACAGTTGTAGGATGCCACAAATGGACGTGAAGGAGAAACCATGGAGGGACACATAAGGATGTCACAGATGGACAGAGAGGGAGGACATCATGGACGGCCACGTAGGGGTGTCACAGATGGACACACAATGATGACACTGTGCAGGGACATATAGACATCATGGATGGACATGCAGGGATGCCATGGATGGACAGAGAGCTGGAGAAATCATGGATGGACACACAGAGGTCATTACAGACACATAAGGATGTCACGGATGGGCACGTACAGATAGGTGACGACATGGATGGCCATGTCGGAACCCCACAAGTAGAACCCCCTCCAGAGGACCCATGGCCCCATGTCCACCTCCCACCCCATGGTCCCCAACTCACGGCAGATGTTGGGGGTGCTCCAGGGTCCCACCCGAGCCCCGGCCTGGTGACAGGCAGCCTCGTAGGCACCCAGGACCTCGCTGAGGACCTCTTTGTCCCCAGGGGCCTCGCAGAGCTCCCGGAGGCAGACGTCGAAGAAGATCCCGGGGTGGACCATGGTGTGACAGTCCCCAAAGGGACCTCGGGGGGCCCGGAGGAGACCACAGAGCTCGGTGTGGACGAAGGCCCTCTTGGGGGGCTGGCGACAGGGGGGACACGCGGGACCGGGGCAGGGACGATGACACGTGGCGCTGGCCTTGTAGAGGTGGTCGTTGTAGGGGTGGCCGTCGAAGTTGCCGCAGAGGCCGCAGGTGACATTGCGGTAGCGCGAGGACATGGTGACGGCCACCGCAGCCCCGGGGCCGGCGGCCACGCGAAGGCCGAAATCAGCGAGGAGGAGGAGGGTGGTGGCACCCTGGGGTGTCACGCACACGGCCCGGCTCTGCAGGCAGAAGGGCAGTGGCACCGTGGCACCGTCCACCTGCGTGGGGTGGGGTGGGGGTGAGTGGTGGAACCTGGTTGGCTGCCCCGCCTGGTCCTCCACCCCGTTTCTTCTAGCCAGCTGTCGGTTTGTCCTCCTCCATCCATCCATTCATCCTTCCAACATCCATCCATCCATTCATCCTTTCAACCTTCTCCATCCATCCTTCTGAACCTTCTCCATCACTCCATCGTTCCATCCGTTCATCCATCCAATCTTCTCCATCCATCCATTCATCCTTCCAACCTTCTCCATCCGTCCTTCTAACCTTCTCCATCACTGTTCATCATTCCATCCATTCATCCATCCAACCTTCTCCATCCATCCTTCTCAAGCCATCCTACCTCTTTCATCCATCCATCTCTTCAACCTTCAGCCAGCTTTCTTCATCCATCCACCACCCTTCTTCATCCATCCACCCATCCAACCAAAATGGCTGGCCCCCAACCTTCTCCATCCACACATCCATGCCCTTCTCCAGCCATCTTTCTGTGTCCTCCTTAATCCCTCCACCCATGGTCTTTTCCATCCATCCATCCATGTTCTTCATCCATCTACCCATGCTCTTCTTCATCTAGGCCTGCTTTGCCCCTTCCCTCCATCCATGCCCTGCTTCATCCATGCTCTTCTCCATCCATCCCTCCATCCATGCCACTCTCCATCCATCCACCATGGTCTTCTCCATTTATCCATCCCCCCCCTTGCTCTATCCATACCCTTCTCTGTCCGTCCATCCATGCTCTTCATTCATCCAGCCATGGTTCTAGCCATGTGCTTCTCTATTCATCTAGCCAGACTTCTTTTCCATCCATCCATGCCCTTCTCCATCCACCCAGCCTGGTCTTCTCCATTTATCCACCTCTCCGCTGATCTATCCATGTCCTTCTCCATTCATCCTTCTCCGTCCTTCTCCATTGATCTATCCGTGTCCTTCTCCACCCATCCTTCTCTATTCTTCTCCATCCTTCTCCATTGATCCATGTCCTTCTCCACCCATCCTTCTCCGTCCTTCTCCATTGATCTATCCATGTCCTTCTCCATCCTTCTCCATCCTTCTCCATCCTTCTCCATCCTTCTCCACTGATCTATCCATGTCCTTCTCCATCCTTCTCCATCGATCTATCCATGTCCTTCTCTACCCATCCTTCTCCACTGATCTATCCATGTCCTTCTCCACCCATCCTTCTCTGTCCTTCTCTGTCCTTCTCTGTCCTTCTCTGTCCTTCTCTGTCCTTCTCCATCAATCTGTCCATGTCCTTCTCCACCCATCCTTCTCCATCCTTCTCCATCCACCCAGCCTGGTCTTCTCCATTTATCTACCTCTCCACTGATCTATCCATCTCCATCTGTCCACCTCCATCCGTCCACCCCCCCATTCTCCACCTCCTCACCTCCACGACACCGGGGCGCCCTCCCTGCAGCACCCAGCGGTGCCGTGCCACGGTGACGGTGACCCTACGGCCGCCGGTGCCGCCCCGGGCTGGGTCGGTGACGGTGACGTCGAAGGCGGGGTGGACGCCGGGGGGGCCGCAGCTCCGGGCCATCACGTAGGAGCAGTTGGCCCCCGCGGCCACAGACGCCCCGTCGAAGCTCAGGTAGTGCCGGGTCCCCACGGCCCGGCAGGTCCCTGGGGTGCCGCTGGCACCTGCCGCTGTCCCCAGCACGGCCGAGCACCCCTGGGTGCCCCTGACATCGGATGGGGACGCACAGCCCTCCCGGCACCCTTGGGTGCAGCCTGGGGTGCAGATGGCGTAGCGGGTGCCAGCCGGGCAGTTGGGTGCTGGGGGGGAGTGGAGAGGGGGAGGTTGGGCGTGGGGTCCCGCCCGGATACTTGGGTCCCCCCCAGGGTGCTTGGGACCTCCTGGGGTGCTTGGGTCCCCCCTGGGTGCTCTATGGGTCCATGTTGTCTCCCGCCCTTCAGATGCTGGGGCTCCCCACAGCCAGATGCTGGGGTCCCTGGGTGCTCTGTGGGGCTGGGGACCCCCCCACCCAGATGCTTGGGTCCCCGGGTGCTCTGTGGGGCTGGTGTCCCCCCGACCCCAACGCCTGGGTCTCTGGGTGCTCTATGGGGCTGGTGTCCCCCCCCACCTGGACGCCTGGGTCCCTGGGTGCTCTATGGGGCTGGGGAACCCCCACCCAGACGCCGGGGTCCCTGGATGCTCTATGGGGCTGGTCCCCGTCGTGTCCCCCCCCCCCCCCCCCCCGGACACCTGGGTCCCCGGGTGCTCTGTGGGGCTGGGGACCCCCCGACCCCAACGCCTGGGTCCCTGGGTGCTCTATGGGGCTGGTGTCCCCCCCCGCCCAGCCGCCTGGGTGCTGGGTGGGTGACTTACGGCAGAAGCCCTCGGAGCGCCATTCCAGCACCTTCTTCCCGGCCTCCTGGCAGGCGGCGGTGTAGGCGGCGAGGACGCGGCAGACGCCCTCGCGGTGACACCGGTCGGCGATGCAATCCCGGTAGTAGGTTTCAGGGTGAACAGTCCCGTGGCAGAACCGGAAAGGTCCGTCCTTCCTCAGCACCGCCCCGCACTCTCCCTCACCCTCTGGCTGTCCCTTCCCCGCCCCCCCCGCACCCCAAAACCTCGCCGCACCCCCCCTCCGCCGCTCCCCCCGCCCGCCACCCCCCCCGCCGGCGCCACGTCGTTGCGGGGGTCCCCGTCTAAGTCCCCGCAGAGCCCGCAGAGCCGCCCGCCGTAAACGCCCGGCACCTGGACGCTCACCCGACCGTGGCGCCTGTCGAAGGCCACCGTCACCCCCCGGGGGGTCGTCACCGTCACCTCCCAACCCCGGGGCGCCAGGGTCACCCCCGAGGTCCCCACCGCGTGGGGCAGGCGGGTCAGCAGGCCGTTCACCTGGGGGGGGGTGGGAAATGGGGGTTACGTGGGGGTCACGGGGGCGCAAAAATCTGCGTTTTGCCGCCCTGGAGCCTTGTTTCCTTGCTACTCATGGTTTACTTACAAACTACTCATGGTTTACTCACTCACTGCTGACAATTCTCTCACTCCCTGCTGAGAATTCTCTCACTCGCCACTCATAGTTTATTCACTTGCCGCTCATCGTTTACTTGCTTGCTACTCATGGTTTACTCACAAGCTACTCGCTCGCTGCTCACCTCTTGGTACTAGCTCTCCAAGGCAGCTTGTGGTGGGGACTGGATGGCGACAAGGCCTCTTACTCGCTACTTATGCTTTACTCAGCACTTAACTTCCAGCTTACAATGTTTCCCCTGTTACTCCCTCCTTACTCACACACTTGCTGCTCACTCACTACTCACTCTTAACTCACTACACATTCCTGGGCAACTCTACGTTCCCTGTATCCTCCCAGCTTGCTCGTCTACTCATGTGTTACTCATTACTTGCTTACTACTCACTCTGTGGGCCATCCAGACCGGCTAAAACACTCTTTATGCCTGCTACTCACTCGCTACTCATCACTTGGCCAACAAACACTTACTACTTACCAGTCCACTTACTACTGGCACGGGGAGAAAGTGCTACTCAGCATCCAAGCCCTCCTCCTGGGCTACCCGCCGCCTTACTCCATCCTCGCAGCCCTTACTCCCCGCCCTCACGCCACCATACTGGTGCCCTACTCCTCCCTTACTCGCCCCCTAGAGCTACTCACTGTGACCCGGCCGGGCTCCAGCCCCACGCGGGTGCGCTGCACGAGAACCTCGACGCCGCCAACGCCCCCGGGGCCGCCGCGCAGCAGGACGCGGAAGGGCTCGGTGCCCCCGGCGCCGGGGCAGAGCCCGGCCAGGAGGTAGCCGCAGGAGACGGGGAAGTCGCGGTGGAGGCGGTCGAAGGTGCGGAGGTGGCCCATGCCCAGGGCCGAGCAGGTGGCGGGGACGGGGACAGCGATGGGGTGGGGGGCGGGGTGGGGGGCACAGGGCTCCTGGGGGTGTTTGGATGAGCAGGACGGGGCTGTGGGGACAGGAGGAGCAGTGGCGAGTCCAGCTGTCCTTCTGGAAGGGTTCTCCGTCCGTCCATCCGGTGATCCCTCAAGCCGTTCCTCCATCCCTCCCTCCATCCTTCCACCCCACCGTCACCCATTTAGCTCTCCCTCCATCCTTCTTCACCCGGTTCTCCGCCCTCCTTCCACCCTTTGTCCTTCTTCACCCATTTCTCCAGCCCGTCATCCTTCTTCCACTGTTTCTCCATCCACCCTTCCATCCTTCTTCACCCATTTCTTGCTCTCTCCATCCCTTCATCTCTTCATCCTTCTTCCATCGTTTCTCCATCCTTCCTTCCATCTACCCACGCTTTCACCCATTTCTCCAGCCCGTCATCCTTCTTCCACTGTTTCTCCATCCACCCTTCCATCCTTCTTCACCCATTTCTTGCTCCCTCCATCCCGTCATCCCTTCATCCTTCTTCCACTGTTACTACACCCATCCCTCCCTCCAGCTCTCCATCCCTCTTCACCCATTTCTCCATCTCTTCATCCTTCTTCCATCATTTCTCCATCCTTCCTTCCATCCACCCACGCCTTCACCCATTTCTCCAGCCCATCATCCTTCTTCCACTGTTTCTCCATCCACCCTTCCATCCTTCTTCACCCATTTCTTGCTCCCTCCGTCCCTTCATCTCTTCATCCTTCTTCCATCGTTTCTCCATCCTTCCTTCCATCCACCCACGCCTTCACCCATTTCTCCAGCCCGTCATCCTTCTTCCATCGTTTCTCCATCCACCCTTCCATCCTTCACCCATTTCTTGCTCCCTCCATCCCTTCATCCTTCTTCCACTGTTACTCCATCCCTCCCTCCCTCCAGCTCTCCATCCCTCTTCACCCATTTCTCCATCTCTTCATCCTTCTTCCATCGTTTCTCCATCCATCCACCCCTTCATCCTTCTTCACCCATTTCTCCATCCCTTTGTCCTTCTTCTACTGTTTCTCCATCCACCCCTCTTCACCCATTTCTTGCTCCCTCCATCCTTCTTCACCTCTTCCTCCATCCCACCATCCACATCTCCATTCCTCCCACCACTTCTCCCCATGCCCATCCCTCGTGTCCATCCCCAGCTCATGCCCTCTGTCCCCCTGCCCCACTCACGGCACGGCGTCCCCTGTCCCCCGCCGTCCCCCTCCTCAGGCTGGGCGCAAACCCCACAGAGTTGTCCCCGGAGCGTCGACGGCGCCGTCACCGTCACTGCGCCGTCCCCGCCGAAGGCCACCCGCATGCCCGTGGCTGTTGTCACCCGCCGCTGGCCCCCCCGACGCTCCAGGCGCACCCGGCCCCCCGCCAGCAAGAGGGGCAGGCGGACCTGGCGCCCGGCCACCTGCGGGGAGGGGACATTGGCTGGGACACCTGGCCGCCTGGGTCCCCTCCCCATTTATGGGGCCTGCGGGATGGGAATGGGGTGGGGAGGAGCTGGACGCGTGGGTCCCCTCCTGGAGGAGACACCCCCCCCCCCCACACACACACACCCACCCCCCATGCTCTGCCCGGGGCCGTATCCTCACCCTCGCCATCGTCTCCTCTCCTCGGAGCAGGACCACCTCGTAGCCATCACCGCGGAGCGTGAGGTGGCTGAAGGTGGCGGCTGGTCCCCTGCCCACCTGGCCACCCGCCGTGATCTGGAGGGCGGGCAACTGGGCGCCGCAGGTGGCCACCAACGTCTGGGTGCAAGCTCCTGCCAGGCCGTAGTTCTTCCCATTGAAGGCCCGGTAGCGCCAACGCCCCAGGACGTGGCAGACAAGCGGGGGCTGCGAGATGGGGAGGCATCTGGGGGAGGTTTCTACCATCTTGCACCTTGTCCCCTTCGGGCAATGGACATCGGTGCAAGATGGGTTGATGGGAACGCAGCTGGGGGAGCTTTCCACCATCTTGCACGTCGTTCCGGATGGACAATGCAGGTCGTTGCACGATGGGTTGATGGGAACGCATCTGGGAGAGCTTTCCACCATCTTGCACGTCATTCTGGATGGGCAATGCAGGTCGTTGCAAGATGGCTTGTCAGCTACGCATTTGGGCCAGCCCTCCATCATCTTGCACGTTGTCCCCTTCAGGCAATGCAGGTCTTTGCACGACGGCTTGTTGGGGATGCATCTGGGGGAGGTTTCCACCATCTGGCACGTCGTTCCGGATGGGCAATGCACATCGTTGCAGGATGGCTTCTTGGGCATGCATTTGGGCCAGTCCTCCACCATTTGGCACGTTGTTCCAGCTGGACAATGCATATCGTTGCACGATGGCTTGTTGGGCACACACGTAGGCCAATTGTCCACCATCTGGCAGGTTGTCCCCGCTGGGCAATGCACCTCGGTGCAAGACGGCTTGTTGGGCACGCATTTGGGCCAGTCCTCCACCATCTGGCAGGTGGTCCCAGCTGGGCAGCGGACGGTAGCGCAGGATGGCTTGTTGGGTACGCACGTGGGCCAACCTCCCACCGTCTGGCAGGTGGTGCCCGCGGGGCAGCGGACAGTGCTGCAGGTGGGTTGGTTGGGCATGCACTTGGGCCAACCCTCCACCACGTGGCACGTGGTGCCCTCCAAGCAGTGCACTGTGGCACAGGTAGGCTTGGGGGGGACGCAGCGGGGGACGCCCTCCACCACGCGGCACGCGGTCCCGGACTTGCAGGAGAGGTTGGCGCAAGAGGTCACGGGGGCGCTCCTGGTCATCTGCACGCACTTGGGCCACCCTTGCACCACCCGGCACGTCATCTCACTCGGGCACCGCAGGTCAGCGCACGAGGGGACGCGGATGCAGCGGGGCCACCCGTTGAGGACCTTGCAGCCCATTCCCGCCTTGCAGTGGAGGTTCTTGCAGGAGGGTCTGGAGACGCAGGCAGGATGGCCGTGCACCACCACGCAGGCGGTGCCGGGTTTGCAGGCAATGTGCTGGCAGGACCCGGGGATGGTGACACAGTGGATGCCGATGCAGGTCAAGGGAGGTGATGAGATCTCAGGGGAAAACGGGGGGACGGGAGCGGGGTGGCCCCAGGAGACAGAGCTGAAGAGGGTATAGCTGGGAAGACAACGGGGCCACCCATCTGTCACGGTGCAGGTTGTGCCCTTGGGACACTGGATGTCACTGCAGGAGGGTTGGTGGTGGACACACTGGGGCCACCCATCTGTCATCTTGCATGTGGTGCCCTTGGAACATTGGATGTTGCTGCAAAGAGGTCTCCGAATGGAGGTCTTGGTTTGGACACACCGTGGCCAACCATCAACCATTTGGCACGTGGTTCCCTTCTGGCACTGGATGTCACTGCAGGAGGGACGATTTTGGACACACTGGGGCCACCCGTTGACCATGTTGCACGTGGTCCCCTTGGGACAGTGGACATCGCTGCAGGAAGGTTGGCTGTGGACACACTGGGGCCACCCATGGAGCATCTTGCACGTGGTCTCCTTGGGACACTGGATGTCTCTGCAAGATGGTTGTCTCAGGGAAGTCTTGGTTTGGACGCACCGCGGCCAACCATCAACCATCTGGCACGTGGTTCCCTTCTGGCACTGGATGTCACTGCAGGAGGGCCGGTTTTGGACACACTGGGGCCACCCGTTGACCATGGTGCATGTGGTCCCCTTGGGACAGTGGACATCGCTGCAGGAAGGTTGGTGAGAAGCACACTGAGGCCACCCATGGAGCATCTTGCACATGGTCCCTTTGGGACACTGGATGTCTCTGCAAGATGGTTGCCTCAGAGTGGTCTTGATTTGGACACACCGTGGCCAACCATCAACCATCTGGCACATGGTTCCCTTCTGGCACTGGATGTCCTGGCAGGAGGGATTTTGGACACACTGGGGCCACCCGTTGACCATGTTGCACGTGGTCCCCTTGGGACAGTGGACATCACTGCAGGAAGGTTGGCTGTGGACACACTGGGGCCACCCATCTGTCATCTTGCACGTGGTCCCTTGGGGACAGTGGACATTGTTGCAGGAAGGTGGCCTCAGGGATGTCTTGGTTTGGACACACCGGGGCCAACCATCAACCATCTGGCACGTGGTTCCCTTCTGGCATTGGACACCATGGCAGGAAGGTTGGTTCTGGACACAGTGGGGCCACCCGTCTGTCATCTTGCATGAGGTCCCTTTGGGACACTGGATGTCCTTGCACGTTGGTTGACGCTGGACACACCGTGGCCAACCGTCCATTATCTGACACACGCTGCCTTTTTGACACTGGATGTCACTGCAAGATGGTTGGCTGCGGACACATTGCGGCCACCCATGTAGCATCTTGCACGTGGTCCCCTTGGAACACTGGACGTCCCTGCAAGACGGTCTCCTAATGGAGGTCTTGGTTTGGACACACCTGGGCCAACCGTCTACGACCTGGCACGTGGTTCCCTTCTGGCATTGGATGTCGTGACAGGAGGGTGGGCTGTGGATGCACTGGGGCCACCCCTGCAGCATCTTGCATGTGGTCCCTTTGGGACACTGGATGTCACTGCAAAAAGGTCGCCTTGGCAAGGCCTTGTTTTGGACACACCGGGGCCAACCATCAACCACCTGGCACGTGGTTCCCTTCTGGCATTCAATGTCCTGGCAGGAGGGCAGGTTGTGGACACACTGAGGCCACCCATGGAGCATCTTGCACGTGGTCCCTTTGGGACATCGGAGGTCATTGCAAGTAGGTCTCCGAATGGAGGTCTTGGTTTGGACACACCGTGGCCAACCATCAACCATCTGGCACGTGGTTCCCTTCTGGCACTGGATGTCACTGCAGGAGGGACGATTTTGGACACACTGGGGCCACCCGTTGACCATGTTGCACATGGTCCCCTTGGGACAGTGGACATCGCTGCAGGAAGGTTGGCTGTGGACACACTGGGGCCACCCATCCGTCATCTTGCACGTGGTCCCTTTGGGACACTGGATGTCCCTACAAGAAGGTCGCCTTGGAAAGGTCTTGGTTTGGACACACCGTGGCCAACCATCAACCATCTGGCACGTGGTTCTCTTCTGGCACTGGACATCGCTGCAGGAGGGCAGGTTGTGGACACACCGGGGTTGGCCATCAATCATGTTACATGTGGTCCCTTGGGGACAGTGGACATCATGGCAAGAAGGTGGCCGGAGGGACATCTTGGTTTGAATGCACCGTGGCCAACCATCAACCATCTGGCACATGGTTCCCTTCTGGCACTGGATGTCACTGCAGGAGGGACGATTTTGGACACACTGGGGCCACCCGTTGGCCATGTTGCACGTGGTCCCCTTGGGACAGTGGACATCGCTGCAGGAAGGTTGGCTGTGGACACACTGGGGCCAACCATCAACCATCTTGCACGTGGTCCCCTTGGAACATTGGATATTGCTACAAGAAGGTCTCCGAATGGAGGTCTTGGTTTGGATGCATTGTGGCCAACCATCAACCATCTGGCACGTGGTTCCCTTCTGGCATTGGACGTCATGGCAGGAAGGTTGGTTGTGGACACAGCGAGGCCATCCATCCGCAATCTGACACGTGGTGCCCTTGGAACACTGGATATCATGGCAGGAGGGTTGGTTATGGTCACACTGAGGCCACCCATCTCTCATTCTGCACGTTGTCATTTTGGGGCATTGGACGTCTCTGCAAGAAGGTCTCCTAATGGAGGTCTTGGTTTGGACACACCGGGGCCAACCATCAACCATCTGGCACACATTTCCTTTCTGGCATTGGATGTCATTGCAAGAAGGTGGGTTTTGGACACACAGCGGCCAACCGTCCGTCATCTTGCACGTGGTCCCTTTGGGACATTGGATGTCCCTGCAAGAAGGTCGCCTTAGGGGCATCTTAGTTTGGACACACTGGGGCCAACCATCAACCAGCTGGCACGTGGTTCCTTTCTCACACTGGATATCACTGCAGGAGGGCCGGGTGGGGACACACCGTGGTTGGCCATCAATCAAACTACACGCCGTCCCTTGGGGACAGCGGACCTCACTGCAAGAAGGTTTCCTGAGGGACATCTTGGTTTGGATACACCGGGGCCAACCATCAACCAGCTGGCACATGGTTCCCTTCTGGCATTCAATGTCCTGGCAAGAGGGCAGGTTGTGGACACACTGAGGCCACCCATCGGTCACCTTGCACATGGTCCCTTTGGGACACTGGATGTCACTACAAGAAGGTCGCCTGAGGGATGTCTTGGTTTGGATGCACTGGGGCCAACCATCGACCATCTGGCATGTGGTTCCCTTCTGGCAGCGGACATCATCACAGGAAGGTCGACTCTGAACACATTGGGGCCAACCAGCTGTCTTCTTACATGTGGTGCCTTTGGGACAATGGATGTCACTGCAGGAGGGCTGGTGGTGGACACATTGAGGCCACTCATGTAGCATCTTGCACGTGGTCCCCTGAGGACATCGGATGTCCCCGCAAGAAGGTTGCCTCAGTATGGTCTTGGATCGGACACACCGGGGCCAACCATCAACCATCTGGCACGTGGTTCCCTTCTGGCACTGGACGTCCCGACAGGAGGGTGGATTTTGGACACATCGGGGCCAACCGTCTGTCATCCTGCACGTGGTCCCTTTGGGACACTGAATGTCCCTGCAGGAAGGCCTCCTTGGGGACACCTTAGTTTGGACACACCGGGGCCAACCATCAACCATCTGGCACGTGGTTCCCTTCTGGCACTGGATGTCACTGCAGGATGGCAGGTTGTGGACACACCGGGGCCAACCATCTGTCATCTTGCACGTGGTCCCTTTGGGACACTGGATGTCACTACAAGAGGGTGGTGTTGAGGACGTCTTGGTCTGGATGCACCGTGGCCAACCATCAACCATCTGGCACGTGGTTCCCTTCTGGCACTGGATGTCACTGCAGGAGGGCAGGTTGTGGACACACCGGGGTTGTCCATCCATCATCCTGCACGTGGTCCCTTTGGGACACTGGACGTCACTGCAGGAAGGCTGTTGGGCCACGCATTTGGGTCCACCATCGACTATGGTGCACACAGTTCCCTTTGCACAGTGGATGTCCTCACAACTCGGTCTTTTTGGGATGGGTGGCACGTGGGAGATCTTGGTTTGGACACACCGTGGCCAACCGTCAAGCATCTGGCACGTGGTTCCCTTCTGGCACTGGATGTCACTGCAGGATGGCGGGTTGTGGACACACCGGGGTTGGCTGTTGATCATGTTACATGTGGTCCCTTGGGGACAGTGGACATCATGGCAAGAAGGTGGCCGGAGGGACATCTTGGTTTGAATGCACCGTGGCCAACCATCAACCATCTGGCACATGGTTCCCTTCTGGCATTGGACGTCACTGCAGGAGGGCAGGTTGTGGACACACCGGGGTTGTCCATCCATCATCCTGCACGTGGTCCCTTTGGGACACTGGATGTCACTACAAGAAGGTGGTGTTGAGGATGTCTTGGTCTGGATGCACCGTGGCCTACCATCGACCATCTGACACGTGGTTCCTTTCTCACACTGGATGTCATTGCAGGATGGTTGGTTTTGGACACACCGTGTTTGGCCATCCATCATCTTGCACGTTGTGCCTTGGGGACAGTGGACATCACTGCAAGAAGGTTGTCTCCTGGAAGTCTTGGTTTGGACACACCGTGGCCAACCATCAACCATCTGGCACGTGGTTCCCTTCTGGCACTGGATGTCACTGCAGGAGGGCAGGTTGTGGATACACCGGGGTTGCCCATCCATCATCCTGCACGTGGTCCCTTTGGGACACTGGACGTCACTGCAGGAAGGCTGTTGGGCCACGCATTTGGGTCCACCATCGACTATGGTGCACACAGTTCCCTTTGCGCAGTGGATGTCCTCACAACTCGGTCTTTTTGGGATGGGCTTGGTGTGAGAGATCTTGGTTTGGACACACCGTGGCGAACCGTCAAGCATCTGGCACGTGGTTCCCTTCTGGCACTGGATGTCACTGCAGGAGGGCAGGTTGTGGACACACCGGGGTTGTCCATCCATCATCCTGCACGTGGTCCCTTGGGGACAGTGGACATCATGGCAGGATGGTTGGCTTTGGACACACTGTGGTTGGCCATTGATCATCTGGCATGTAGTCTGTTTGGGACACTGGATGTCCCTACAAGAAGGTCGCCTGGAGGACATCTTGATTTGGACGCACCGGGGCCAACCGTCAACCATCTGACACGTGGTTCCCTTCTGGCACTGGATGTCACTGCAGGAGGGCAGGTTGTGGACACACCGGGGTTGTCCATCCATCATCCTGCACGTGGTCCCTTTGGGACACTGGACGTCACTGCAGGAAGGCTGTTGGGCCACGCATTTGGGTCCACCATCGACTATGGTGCACACAGTTCCCTTTGCGCAGTGGATGTCCTCACAACTCGGTCTTTTTGGGATGGGTGGCACGTGGGAGATCTTGGTTTGGACACACCGTGGCCAACCGTCAAGCATCTGGCACGTGGTTCCCTTCTGGCACTGGATGTCACTGCAGGAGGGCAGGTTGTGGACACACCGGGGTTGTCCATCCATCATCCTGCACGTGGTCCCTTGGGGACAGTGGACATCATGGCAGGATGGTTGGCTTTGGACACACTGTGGTTGGCCATTGATCATCTGGCACGTAGTCTGTTTGGGACACTGGATGTCCCTACAAGAAGGTCGCCTGGAGGACATCTTGATTTGGATGCACCGGGGCCAACCATCAACCATCTGACACGTGGTTCCCTTCTGGCATTGGACGTCACTGCAGGAGGGCAGGTTGTGGACACACTGGGGTTGCCCATCCATCATCCTGCACGTGGTCCCTTTGGGACAGTGGATGTCACTGCAGGAAGGCTGTTGGGCCACGCATTTGGGTCCACCATCGACTATGGTGCACACAGTTCCCTTTGCGCAGTGGATGTCCTCACAACTTGGTCTTTTTGGGACGGGTGGCACGTGGGAGATCTTGGTTTGGACACACCGTGGCCAACCATCAACCATCTGGCACGTGGTTCCCTTCTGGCACTGGATGTCACTGCAGGATGGTGGGGTGTGGACACACCGTGGTTGACCGTCCATCATCTTGCACGCGGTGACTTGGGGACAGTGGACATCACTGCAAGAAGGTTGTCTCCTGGAAGTCTTGGTTTGGACACAGCGTGGCCAACCATCAACCATCTGGCACGCAGTTCCCTTCTGGCACTGGATGTCACTGCAGGAGGGCAGGTTGTGGACACACCGGGGTTGGCTGTCGATCATGTTACATGTGGTCCCTTGGGGACACTGGACATCATGGCAGGATGGTTGGCTTTGGACACACTGTGGTTGGCCATTGATCATCTGGCACGTGGTCTGTTTGGGACACTGGACGTCCCTACAAGAAGGTTGCCTGGAGGACATCTTGATTTGGATGCACTGTGGCCAACCATCAACCATCTGGCACGTGGTTCCCTTCTGGCATTGGATGTCACTGCAGGAGGGCAGGTTTTGGATACACCGGGGTTGTCCATCCATCATCCTGCACGTGGTCCCTTTGGGACACTGGACGTCACTGCAGGAAGGCTGTTGGGCCACGCATTTGGGTCCACCATCGACTATGGTGCACACAGTTCCCTTTGCACAGTGGATGTCCTCACAACTCGGTCTTTTTGGAATGGGTGGCACGTGGGAGATCTTGGTTTGGACACACCGTGGCCAACCATCAACCATCTGGCACGTGGTTCCCTTCTGGCACTGGATGTCACTGCAGGATGGTGGGGTGTGGACACACCGGGGTTGGCTGTTGATCATGTTACATGTGGTCCCTTGGGGACAGTGGACATCATGGCAAGAAGGTGGCCTGAGGGACATCTTGATTTGGACACAGCGTGGCCAACCATCAACCATCTGGCACGTGGTTCCCTTCTGGCACTGGACATCGCTGCAGGAGGGCAGGTTGTGGACACAGTGGGGCCAACCATCTGTCATCTTGCACGTGGTCCCTTTGGGACACTGGATGTCACTACAAGAAGGTGGTGTTGAGGACGTCTTGGTCTGGATGCACCGTGGCCAACCATCAACCATCTGACACGTGGTTCCTTTCTCACACTGGATGTCATTGCAGGATGGTTGGTTTTGGACACACCGTGTTTGGCCATCCATCATCTTGCACGTGGTGCCTTGGGGACAGTGGACATCACTGCAAGAAGGTTGTCTCCTGGAAGTCTTGGTTTGGACACACCGTGGCCAACCATCAACCATCTGGCACGTGGTTCCCTTCTGGCACTGGATGTCGTTGCAGGAGGGTCGGTTCTGGACACACCGTGGTTGACCGTCCATCATCTTGCACGTGGTCCCTTGGTGACACCGGATGTTGGTGCAGGACGGTTGCACGCTGGGCGCTTGGTTTGCGGCGGGGTGGGAGTAAGAATATTTCCTGTTTGCCGCCCAAGTGAGAGACGCTGGCTGGGGGGGGGGCGGCCATCTCTGCACACACCGGGGCCACCCATGCGCCATCAGGCACACGGTCCCCTTCGGGCACCGAAAGTTGCTGCAGGAGGGCGGGTTGTGGATGCATTTGGGCCAACCGGTGATCATCTTGCACAGGGTGCCTTGGGGACACTGGATGTCGCTGCAGGAGGGTAGGGGACCCACACATTTGGGCCACCCGTCCAGCATTTTGCACACCGCCCCCTTTTGGCACTGGATGTCTTCACACGTTGGGCTTTTGTGGACGAGTTGCGAGTGGGAGGTCTTCGTTGGCCCACACCAAGGCCACCCGTCAACCATGTGACACACGGTTCCCTTCTGGCATTGGACGTCATCGCAGGAGGGGGGGTTGTGGACACAGCGTGGTTGATCATCGATCATCTGGCATGAGGTTCCTTTGGGACATCGGACATCCCGGCAAGGTTGTCTTGGGGACATCTTGGTTTGGACACACCGGGGCCAACCATCAACCACCTGACAGGTGGTTCCCTTCTGGCACCGGATGTTCTGACAGGTGGGTCGATTGTGGACACAGTGGGGCCACCCATCCGTCATCTTGCACGTGGTCCCTTTGGGACACTGGATGTCACTGCAAGAAGGTCGTCTTGAGGACGCCTTGGTTGGGACGCACCGGGGCCAACCATCGACCACCTTGCACGTGGACTCTTTGGGACAGGGATGACGGGTGGCACGAGGGTGGCAGGCGGAGAGCTGGAGCGGGTGGCGCTTCCCTCTGGAAGAGCTGCTTGCGCACGCATTTGGGCCAACCGTCCACCATCTTGCATTGGGTCTCCTTCGGGCAGCGAATAGCCCGGCAGGAAGGCGGGAGGTGGACGCACTTTGGCCAACCACCCACCATCTTGCACCGCATGCCCTCGCCGCAGCGGAAGCGGCGACACGAGGGTGTGGGGACGCACTTGGGTCTCCCGGCCACCATCTGGCATCGTGTCCCTCCCTTGCAGGGGAAGCTCTGACATGAGGGCGCGGGGACACACGTGGGCCACCCGTCCACCATCTTGCACCGGGTTCCTTCTTCACAACGGAAGTTCTTGCACGAAGGCAAGGGGACACACTTGGGCCACCCGTCCACCATCTTGCACTGGGTTCCTTCTTCACAACGGAAGTTCTTGCATGAGGGCAACGGGACACACTTGGGCCACCCATCCACCATCTTGCACTGGGTTCCTTCTTCACAACGGAAGTTCTTGCATGAGGGCAACGGGACACACTTGGGCCACCCGTCCACCATCTTGCACTGGGTTCCTTCTTCACAACGGAAGTTCTTACATGAAGGCAATGGGACACACTTGGGCCACCCGTCCACCATCTTGCACTGGGTTCCTTCTTCACAACGGAAGTTCTTGCATGAGGGCAACGGGACACACTTGGGCCACCCGTCCACCATCTTGCACTGGGTTCCAGCTTCACAACGGAAGTTCTTACATGAAGGCAGTGGGACACACTTGGGCCACCCATCCACCATCTTGCACTGGGTTCCTTCTTCACAACGGAAGTTCTTGCACAAAGGCAAGGGGACACACTTGGGCCACCCGTCCACCATCTTGCACTGGGTTCCTGCCTCACAACGGAAGTTCTTACATGAAGGCAAGGGGACACACTTGGGCCACCCGTCCACCATCTTGCACTGGGTTCCTTCTTCACAATGGAAGTTCTTACATGAAGGCAAGGGGACACATTTTGGCTGCCCGTCCACCATCTTGCACTGGGTTCCTTCTTCACAACGGAAGTTCTTACATGAAGGCAACGGGACACACTTGGGCCACCCGTCCACCATCTTGCACTGGGTTCCTGCCTCACAACGGAAGTTCTTGCACGAAGGCAACGGGACACACTTGGGCCACCCGTCCACCATCTTGCACTGGGTTCCTTCTTCACAATGGAAGTTCTTACATGAAGGCAAGGGGACACATTTTGGCTGCCCATCCACCATCTTGCACTGGGTTCCTTCTTCACAATGGAAGTTCTTACATGAGGGCAACGGGACACACTTGGGCCACCCGTCCACCATCTTGCACTGGGTTCCTTCTTCACAACGGAAGTTCTTGCATGAGGGCAATGGGACACACTTGGGCCACCCATCCACCATCTTGCACTGGGTTCCTTCTTCACAACGGAAGTTCTTACATGAAGGCAGTGGGACACACTTGGGCCACCCGTCCACCATCTTGCACTGGGTTCCAGCTTCACAACGGAAGTTCTTGCATGAGGGCAACGGGACACACTTGGGCCACCCGTCCACCATCTTGCACTGGGTTCCAGCTTCACAACGGAAGTTCTTGCATGAGGGCAACGGGACACACTTGGGCCACCCGTCCACCATCTTGCACTGGGTTCCAGCTTCACAACGGAAGTTCTTGCATGAGGGCAAGGGGACACACTTGGGCCACCCGTCCACCATCTTGCACTGGGTTCCTTCTTCACAACGGAAGTTCTTACATGAAGGCAGTGGGACACACTTGGGCCACCCATCCACCATCTTGCACTGGGTTCCTTCTTCACAACGGAAGTTCTTGCACGAAGGCAAGGGGACACACTTGGGCCACCCGTCCACCATCTTGCACCGCGTCCCCTCCTTGCACTGGTAGTTCTTGCATGAGGGCAAGGGGACGCATTTGGGCCCAGCATCCGACATTTTGCACGTGCTCCCTGGTCCGCATCGCACCCCAAGGCAGAGCTTGGCTCCACTCTGAGCTGGTGGATTGGCACCTGGGGAATAAAACCCGGAGCTCAGTGAGCAACAGCCCAACCCCTTATCAGACAGCAAAGAATCCACTGCTGGGTGGGGCACCTTCTTTTGTTGTCCAGTGAGGTAGAATTCCCTATCGTTTTTGCTCTCCTCCCATTAAAACTAGCTCTTTCCTCTCTTTGGGAGAGATTTAAGGGTGGGGCTTCTCCAGGGGCTTGCATAGGGGTTGAGCACTGCTGCTCATTCCCAAGTAAGGGAATTTGGTGCTGGAAATGCCAAAGTTTAGGTTGGCAATGGAAAAGGGAGAGGTGGAATGAAAATGTGCATGGATTTGGGGCTGGAAAAGCCTAATTAGGGGTTGGAGATGGAAAAGGGAGAGGTGGAATGAAAATGTGCATGGATTTGGGGCTGGAAAAGCCTAATTAGGGGTTGGAGATGGAAAAGGGAGAGGTGGAATGAAAATGTGCGTGGATTTGGGGCTGGAAAAGCCTAATTAGGGGTTGGAGATGGAAAAGGGAGAGGTGGAATGAAAATGTGCGTGGATTTGGGGCTGGAAAAGCCTAATTAGGGGTTGGAGATGGAAAAGGGAGAGGTGGAATGAAAATGTGCGTGGATTTGGGGCTGGAAAAGCCTAATTAGGGGTTGGAGATGGAAAAGGGAGAGGTGGAATGAAAATGTGCGTGGATTTGGGGCTGGAAAAGCCTAATTAGGGGTTGGAGATGGAAAAGGAGAGGTGGAATGAAAAGGTGTGTGGATTTGGGGCTGAAAACTCTAAATTTGAGGTTGGAGGGGCAAAGGGAGAGGCGGAATGAAAGGGTGCGTAGATTTGGGCTGGAAATGCCAGATTTGGGGTTGGAGATGAGGTGGGACAGGGCGGGGAAGGAGGATTTGGGTGGAGCTTGGTAGAGAGAGGGGCGGGGTGGAATTTGGGTGGAGAAACGGGGATTTTGGCCAAATGGGACTCACCACACTGGAGCACGAACCAAGCCCAGAGGAGCAACGTCTGAGGAGGCCCCATCTGCCCCACATGTCGGAGAGAGGACCGTGAGAAAGGGGGTGGGGGGAGCCAGGCATCTGGGGACCCACCCTGCCCCACAGACCCCCACAGCTGGACAGGGGACCCAGGCATCCGGGACCCACCCTGCCCCACAGACCCCAGAGCTGGACAGGGGACCCAGGCGTCCGGGACCCACCCTGCCGCACAGACCCCACAGCTGGACGGAGGACCGAGGTGTCCAGGACGCACCCTGCCCCATAGACCCCATAGACCCCACAGATGGACAGGGGACCCAGATGTCTGGGGACCCACCCTGCCCCATAGACCCCAGAGCTGGACGGAGGACCCAGGTGTCCAGGATGCACCCTGCCCCATAGACCCCAGAGCTGGACAGGGGACCCAGGCATCCGGGACCCACCCTGCCCCACAGACCCCATAGATCCCATAACCCCCCCCAGAAAGGAAAGGGGACCCAGGCGTCCAGGACTCACCATGCCAGGGCCACGGGGCTGTGGCTCCTCCAAGGGCTCCGGATTTTTGTAGGGGCCAATGGGGTGGCATCAACCAATGGCGTGCTGGCTCCACCCCCCCAGTGCCGCCCCACTGGTCCCCATGGAGGGGGCGGGGCCTGAGGGCACCCTGGCCCCAGGGCAGAGATAAGATCTGGGGCTGGACGGATCTGGATCTGGGCTGGCGCCAGCGGGGTGGCAGGGAGTGGTGCCAGTGGGGTGAGTCCTTGTTGGTCTCTCCCTCTGTCCGTCTGTCCACCCAATGATGTCTCCATCCATCTGTCCTTCCATCCATCTATACACCCATCTGTCCGTCCATCCATCCATCCATCCTATACATCCATCCATCCATCCATCCTATACATCCAGCCAGCCAGCCAATGATCCCTCCATCCATCTGTCCATCCATCCTATCCATCCATCCAATGATCCCTCCATCCATCTGTCCATCCATCCATCCAATGATCCCTCCATCCATCTGTCCGTCCATCCATCCGTCCTCTCCATCCACCCTTTTGTCTGTCCGTACATCTGTCCATGCAATGCTTCTTCCATCCACCCCTTCATCCACCCCTCTCTCCATCCAACGATCCCTCCATCTGTCCATCTGTCCTTCCATCCCTCCAATAATTCATCCCTCTGTTGACCCTTCCTTCCCTCCATCCATCTGTCCGTCCATCCCTCCCTCCCTCCCTCCAATGAGTCATCTCTGTTCATCCATCCAATGAGCCCTCAATTCATTCCTCCCTCCCTCCCTCTGTTCACCCCTTCATCCAACCATCTGTCCATCTGTCCCTCTGTCTGTCCGTCCTTCCACCCATCTGTTCCTCCACGTCTATCAATCCATCCATCCCTCCATCCAACCACCCCTCCCTCCAATCCATTCCTCTGATGATCCCTCCATCCATCCATCCTTCCATCCAATCATCCTTCCATCTGTCCACCTATTCCTCCATCCCTCCGTCCATCTGTCCCTCCATCCATCCTTCCATCCAACCATCCATCTGTCCCTCCATTCCTCCATCCCTCCCCCATCCATCACTCCACCTATTACTCCACCCATCTTTCCATCCAGCGATCTCTCCATCCATCTGTCCCTCCATCCCTCCATCCCTCCAATGATCCATCCCTCCCTCCATCCCTCCATCCATCCAATGATCCCTCCATCCATCTGTCCCTCCGTCCATCCAACAATCCCTCCCTCCATCCAACAATCCCTCCATCCATCCCTCCATCCCATGATCCCTCCATCCATCCATCCCTCCATCCCACAATCCCTCCATCCCTCTGTCCCTCCATCCCACGATCCCTCCATCCCTCTGTCCCTCCATCCCATGATCCCTCCATTCCTCTGCCCCTCCATCCTCCCCTCCCCTCCACTCAACGATCCCTCCCTCCCTCCCCCATCCCCTGACCACCACCACCACCACCCCCCCCCCCCAGGACCCAGGCGTCCGGGCAGGGCCCCGTTTGGGGACACCTGGGTCCCTCTGCTCTCCTGCTCCGGATAATTGGGGCTGCGACAGGGCAGGAGCCTTTTGTTCTCCGGAACAATAGATTGGGGGGGGGGGGGGGGCACCCAGGGACCCAGGTGTCCCGGGGGGGGGGGGGGTTGGGCACAGCCCCACAGAGCACCCAAGGACCCAGGCTTCCGGGGCTGACACCCTAAATGTCCCCAAGGACCCCCCCCCAAACGTCTCCTCCCCCAAAGCCCTGCCCCTCACCCCCCCCCCCCCCAGGGACCCAGGCCTCCAAGGACCCCCCCACACCCCCCCCAGGGACCCAGGCCTCCAAGGACCCCCCCCCACACCCCCCCAGGGACCCAGGCCTCCAAGGACCCCCCCCCAAGGGACCCAGGCATCCGGGGACCCCCCCCTCACCCCACCCCCCGAGGGACCCAGGCCTCCAAGGAACCCCCTCACACACCCCCCTCGAGGGACCCCAGGCCTCCAAGGACCCCCCCCCCCCAACAGGGACCCAGGCCTCCAAGGACCCCCCTCACCCCCCCCAAGGGACCCAGGCACCCGGGTACCCCCTCCCCATCCCCCCCCCCCCCCCGACCCCCTAAGGGACCCAGGCGTCCGGGCGCCTTCCCCACCCCCCCCAAAGAGACCCAAGTGTCCCCCCCCTCCCCAAATCAACCTGGCTTGGGGGACCCACGAGTCTGGGGACCCTCCCCACCCCCCCCCTCAAGGGACCCAGGCGTCCGGGGACCCTCCCCAACCCCCAAAAGGGACCCAGGCATTGGGAGACCCTCCCCACCCCCCAAAAGGGACCCAGGCGTCCCAGTACCCCCCCTCCCCATTCCCCTCCCCCCCCCCCCCCCAAGGGACCCAGGGGTCCGGGTACCCCTTCCCCACCCCTCCCCTACCCTGGGGGACCCAGGCGTCCAGGGACCCTCCCCACCCCCACAAAAGGGACCCAGGCGTCCGGGGACCCTCCCCACCCCACCCCCCCCAAGGGACCTAGGCGTCCGGGGACCCTCCCCTCCCCACCCCCCCAAGGGACCCAGGCGTCCGGGGACCCCTCCCCACCCCCCCCCCCCAAGGGACCCAGGCGTCCGGGGACCCTCCCCACCCCACCCCCCCAAGGGACCCAGGCGTCCGGGGACCCTCCCCTCCCCACCCCCCCAAGGGACCCAGGCGTCCGGGGACCCTCCCCACCCCCCCCCCCCAAGGGACCCAGGCGTCCGGGGACCCTCCCCACCCCACCCCCCAAGGGACCCAGGCGTCCGGGGACCCTCCCCTCCCCACCCCCCCAAGGGACCCAGGCGTCCGGGGACCCTCCCCACCCCACCCCCCCAAGGGGACCCAGGCGTCCGGGGACCCTCCCCACCCCCCCCCCCCAAGGGACCCAGGCGTCCGGGGACCCTCCCCACCCCACCCCCCCCAAGGGACCCAGGCGTCCGGGGACCCTCCCCCTCCCCACCCCCCCCAAGGGACCCAGGCGTCCGGGGACGCTCCCCATCCCCCCCCCCCCCAAGGGACCCAGGCGTCCGGTTGTGGGTCAGCCCCTCCCCCGTCGCCGTTAATTGCTGAGCAAATGAACAGGCGGCACCGGGGCACCACGGCCCGGAGAGCTGCGAACGAGGGGCCCCGGGTGCCTGGGCCCCCCCCCCGGACACCTGGGTCCCCCCCCCCCGGACACCTGGGGCCCCCCCCGGACACCTGGGGCCCCCCACCCGAACGCCTGGGTCCCCCCCCCGGACGCCTGGGTCCCCCCGCCCCGGATGCCTGGGTCCCGTCCCCCGCCCTGACGCCTGGGTCCCCCCCGAATGCCTGGGTCCCCCCCCCCGGACACCTGGGTCCCCCCCCACGGACACCTGGGTGTCCCCACCCGGACGCCTGGGTCCCCCCCCCGGACGCCTGGGTCCCCCCCGCCCCGGATGCCTGGGTCCCGTCCCCCCCCCCTGACGCCTGGGTCCCCCCCGAATGCCTGGGTCCACCCCCCCGGATGCCTGGGTCCCCCCCCCGGACGCCTGGGTCCCCCCCACGGACACCTGGGTGTCCCCCCCGGACGCCTGGGTCCCCCCCCCGGATGCCTGGGTCCCCCCCCCCCGGACGTCTGCCCCCCCCCCCCGGACGTCTGCCCCCCCCCCCCGGACACCTGGGTCCCCCCCCGAACGCCTGGGTCCCCCCCCGGGTGCCTGGGTCCCCCCCGGCCACCTGGGTGCCCCCCTCCGAACGCCTGGGTCTCCCCCGGACACCTTGGTCCCCCCGCCCGGACGCCTGGGTCCCCCCCCGGATGCCTGGGTGTCCCCCCCCCGGACGTCTGCCCCCCCCCCCCCGGGCGCCTGGGTCCCCCCCGGCCACCTGGGTGCCCCCCTCCGAACGCCTGGGTCTCCCCCGGACACCTTGGTCCCCCCGCCCGGACACCTGGGTCCCCCCCCTCGGACGCCTGGGTCCCCCTTCTGACACCCAGATGGGGGTCTTAGGGGAGGAGGAGGTCCCTGAGGTGGTTTTGGGGGGGTCTCTGGGTGGTTTTGGGGTCCCTGGGGTGGTTGGGGGGGGTCTCTGGGTGGTTTGGTGGCTCCCAGGGGGGGATTTGGGGTTCCCAGGGGAGTTTGGGGGGGGGGGGAGGGCTGGAGTGGTTTGGGGGGACTGAGGAGGGTTTGTAGACTCCCCAGGGAGGTTTGGGGGGGGGGGTCCCCTGGAAGGGTTTGGGGGTTTCAGGAGGGCTGAGGGGGTCCCCAGCAGGGTTTGAGGGAGGATCTTGGGGGGGGTTGAGGGGTCCCTGGGGTGGTTTGGGGGGTCCTAGTGAGGATTTGGGAGTTCCAGGGGAGATTTGGGGGGAGCCCTGGAGTGGTTTGGGGGACTGAGGGGGGGTTGTAGACTCCCCAGGGAGGTTTGGGGGGTCCTTGGGGGGGTTGAGGGGGCCCTGGGGAGGTTTGGGGACGTCCCTGGTGGGGTCTCTAGCGTGATTTGGGGGGTACTCTGGAGGGGCTTGGGGGTTTCAGGGGGGTTGAGGGGATCCCTTGGGGGTTGGAGAGTCCCCAGGGAAGTTTGGGGAGGTCTGGGGGGGTTGAGGGGTCCCTAGGGAGGTTTGGGGGGATCCCTGGGGGAGGGTGGGGGAGGTTTAGGGAGGTTTCTGGGGTGATTTGGGGAGTCCCAGGAGGGGTTTGGGGGGGTTCCGGGGGGGCTGAGGGGGTCCCAGGGGTGTTGGAGATTCACCAGGGGGGTTGGGGGTCCCTGGGGTCATTTGGGGGGTTCTCTGGATGGATTTGGGGGTTTCCGGGGGGCTGAGGGGGTCCCAGGGGCGTTGGAGAGTCCCCAGGGGGTTTGGGGGGCCCCTGGAGAGGTTTGGGGGGCCCCTGGAGAGGTTTGGGGGGGGTCCCTGGGGTGATTTGAGGGGTCACTTGGAGGGGGTTGGGAGTTTCAGGGTGGCTGAGGGGCTCCTCAGGGGGTTGGAGAGTCCCTAGAGAGGTTTGGGGGGGGGTCTCTGGGGTGGTTTTGGGGGTCCCTCGGGTGGTTTGGGGGGCCCAGGGTGGATTTAAGGGGTCCTGAGCAGGGGTTGGAGATTCCCTGGGGTGGTCTGGGGGGTGCCTGGAACAGTCTGGGGGTCCCAAGGGGGTTTAGGGGGACCTCAGGGAGGCTTGGGGGGTCTGCAGGGGTTTTGGAGGTCCCTGGGGTGGTTTTGGGGTACCCCGGGGTGTTTTGGGTGGGCTTTTTGGGGGGACAAGGGCAGAGAAAAGCACTGAGAGAGAAAATCTTTTTTTTTTTTTCTCCCCTATTTTTTTTTCCTGTGCCTTTATGCGGGAAAGAGCTGTGAAGATGCGGCAAATTGGGGGAAGAAATGGGAATTTGGGGTCTGGCGTGAAGGACGTGTCCCCCTGGGATGCCCCGGATCTCCTTGGATCCCCCCTGATGCCCTGGTTCCCCTGGGATCCTCTGGTTGGGATCCCCCCTAAAATACCCCAGAACCCCCTGGGATGCTCCAGCCCGTATCCCACCCAATGCCCAAATCCCCCGGGATGCTCCATCCCGTATCCCCACCACGACGCCCCAGATCTCCCCAGGATGCTCCATCCTGTATCCCACCTTGATGTCCCAGAGCTCCCCAGGGATCTTCTGGTGGGGTCCACCCCCCCCCCCCCCCAATATCCCGATCCACCCTCTATGGTCCATCCCTGCTCCCCTCAAAATGCCCCGGTCCCCCCAAGGATACTCCAGTTGGGATTATTCCATGATGCCCTGGTCTCCTCAGGACATTCCAGTCAGGATCCCACCACGATGCCCCAGTCCAGAATGCTCCATCCCATATCCCTGCCTCGATGCCCTGGTGATGTCCTGATTCCCATGGGATTCTCTGGTTGGGATCCCCCTAAAATACCCCAGGATCCCCCTAAAATACCCCAGAATCCCTGGGATGCTCCATCCCCTATCCCGCCTTGATACCCTGATCCCCCTGGGATGCTCCACCCCATATCCCCCCTTGACATCCTGGTCTCTCCAGGATGCTTCTTCCCAAATCCCTCCCTCTATGCCCCGATCCCCCTGGGATGCTCCATCCCAAATCCCCCCCCCCCCAATATCCCAATCCCCCTGGGATGCTTCATCCCCTATCCCCCCCTTGATACTCTGATCCCCAAGGATGCTCCAATTGGGATCCCCCCCCCAATACACCAATCCCCCCTCAATATCCCGATCCCTCTGGGATGCTCCACCCCATATCCCCCCTTGACATCCTGGTCTCTCCAGGATGCTTCTTCCCAAATCCCTCCCCCAATATCCCAATCCCCCTGGGATGCTTCATCCAAATCCCCCAGTATCCCAATCCCTCTGGGATGCTCCACCCTGTATCCCCCCCTTGACACCCTGATCCCCCAGGATGCTCCAGTTGGGATCCCCCCCCCCCCCGATACCCCAATCTCCCCTCAGTATCCCAATCCCCCTGGGATGCTCCATCCCAAATCCCCCCTTGACATCCTGGTCCCTCCAGGATGTTTCTTCCCAAATCCCCCCCTCAATATCCTGATCCCCCCTCAATATCCCAATCCCCCTGGGATGCTCTATCCCCTATCCCCGCTTGATACCCTGATCCCCCAGGATGCTCCATCCCAAATCCCCTCTCAATATCCTGATCCCCTGGGATGCTCCACCCCAAATCCCCCAATATCCCAATCCCCCCGGGATGCTCCATCCCAAATCCCCCCTCAATATCCTGATCCCCCAGGATGCTCCATCCCAAATCCCCCAATATCCCAATCCCCCTGGGATGCTCCATCCCATATCCCCCCCCTGATGCCCCAATCCCCCTGGATGCTCCATCCCAAATCCCCCGATATCCCAATGCCCCTGGGATGCTTCATCCCCTATCCCCCCTTGATACCCATGATCCCTCCAGGATGCTTCTTCCCAAATCCCCCCCTCAAAGCCCCGACCCCCCTGGGATGCTCCATCCCAAATCCCCCGATATCCCAATGCCCCTGGGATGCTTCATCCCCTATCCCCCCTTGATACCCATGATCCCTCCAGGATGCTTCTTCCCAAATCCCCCCCTCAAAGCCCCGACCCCCCTGGGATGCTCCATCCCCTATCCCCCCTTGACACCCTGATCCCCAGGACACTCCGGTGGGGATCCCCCCCGATACCCCAATCTCCCCTGACGCTCTGCTCAGGATCTCCCCCCCACAGCCCCGCTCTCGGGGAGGGGGCCACCCTCAGGGTCCCCCCTGGGGCAGGCAGAGCTGCCGGCCACCCTGCACCCCGCAGCCCGTCCCCGGCGGGCAGCGGGCCCCCCTCGCAGACCAGGGTGCTGTGCAGGTAGCAGGTGCAGTGCTGGCTGCAGTTGCCCACGAAGACGTCCTCCAACACCTGCAAAGCCAAGGAGACCCCCGTATGCCATCAATCCCCCTTTCCCACGACACCCCCTGAGGTCCACACCCCACGGCGGGGGGCTCACCGGGAGGTACCGCCCGTCCTGGAAGCAGCCGCAGGTGCTGGGGAGCTGGCAGCGGTGGCCGTCGGCGAAGAAGCCCTCGGCGCAACGGCAGCCCTCGAAGCAGGGGCCGGCGCAGGGCAGGGGATGGGCCAGGCGGGCGCAGCTGCCCTCGCAGGAGCGGGCGCAGAGGGCGTAGCGGCTGTGCTCGCTGCAGGGCAGGGCTGGGGGTGGCGAGGAGCGGGGAGTGAGGCGGGGAAAGGGGACCCTTGGGTGCTGGTCCCATCCCCAGGCTGGGATTGCAACCTGGAACGATGGTGTCTCCAAACCATGGCTGCAATCCCATCCCAGGTTTGCAATCCTACCCCAGGGCTGCAATCCCACCCCAGGGCTGCAATCCCATCTCCATCCCATGGTTGCAAACCCATCTCCATCCCAGGTTTGCAATCCCATCCCCATCCCAGGTTTGCAATCCCATCCCACAGCTGCAATCCCATCTCCATCCCAGGCTTGCAATCCCATCTCCATCCCGGGGTCGCAATCCCATCCCAGGTTTGTGATCCGATCTCCATCCCATGGTTGCAATCCCATCTCCATCCCATGGTTGCAAACCCATCTCCATCCCAGGTTTGCAATCCCATCTCCATCCCATATTTGCAATCCCATCCCACAGCCGCAATCCCATCTCCATCCCAGGTTAGCAATCCCATTCCCATCCCATGCTTGCAATCCCATCCCATGCTTGCAATTCCATCTCCCTCCCATGCTTGCAATCCCATCCCCATCCCATGGCTGCAATCCCATCCCAGGGCTGCAATCCCATCCCCATCCTATATTTGCAATCCCATCCCATGGTTGCAATCCCATCTCCATCCCAGGGCTGCAATCCCATTTCCAATCCATGGTTGCAATCCCATCCCATGGTTGCAATCCCATCCCATGGTTGCAATCCCATCCCCATCCTATATTTGCAATCCCATCCCATGGTTGCAATCCCATCTCCATCCCAGGGCTGCAATCCCATTTCCAATCCATGGTTGCAATCCCATCCCATGGTTGCAATCCCATCCCATGGTTGTAACCCCATCTCCATCCCATGGTTGCAATCCCATCTCCATCCCAGGTTTGCAATCCCATCCCCATCCCATGGTTGCAATCCCATCCCAGGGTTGCAATCCCATCTCCATCCCAGGTTTGAAATCCCACCCCCATCCCATGGTTGCAACCTCATCTCCATCCCAGGTTTGCAATCCCACCCCCATCCCATATTTGCAATCCCATCCCGTGGTTGCAATCCCATCTCCCCCACCTTTCCTGCCCGGTGAAGATACTCACGGCAGAAGCTCTCCGTCCTCCAGACCTTCACCGGAGCTCCAGCCTCCTGGCAGGCCGTGGTGTAGGCCTGCAGACTCCGGCACAGGGTGTCCATGGCCCCGGCGGTGAGGACCATCTCCTGGAGGCAGTGCTCGAGGAAGTCCTCCGGGCCAACCTGCCCGTGGCAGCCGCTGAACGGCCCTGGTGCCACCACCATCATCCCGCATGAGCTCTCCGCGTGGTAGGGCCTGGTGGCATCCGGTGGGTGGACAGAACACGTTTCACAGATGTCCGAGCAGGGTACGGATTCATCCGGCAACTTCCAGGCCCCCACCAGCTCCTGGGTCCCATTGACCTGCGTGCCATTGGGGTCCCATAAAATCGTTGTTGCCGTTGCCATCAAAGTCACCGCAGAGGCCACACATCTGCCCCGCGTAGGTGCTGGGGACGGTGACCAAGAGGATGGCGGTGGCGGCGTAGACAAGCCGGTGGCCTGGGGCCATTTCAAGGACGATGCTGGTCCCCTCTTGGGTCACCCAGGCCTCCCCATCGCCCACTGAGAGTGGTAGGGCGCGGGTCTCCCCGTCCACCTGCAGGCAAGGGAGGAAGGAGATGGAGGGGGGGAGATGTCCCTCCCACCTTGCCCCCCACCACCCTTGGGTGCACCCGCAGTGATGGATGAGGTGCACCACCCTACGCGTGTCCCTCTGGAGCTCACAGATCACACCCCCCAGCCTTTTCCGTCATTTTTTTCCACCAGATAAACCCAATTTTGGTAGGGTGATGGGTCAGGATTCATTCCCCAGCAAAGAAATTGGGTTGGGGGCAGAGGGAAACGAGAAATCGTGGCAGAAGGTGGTGGAGAAAGGGGGATGAGGGCCAGGAGAGCCATTCTGGGGAGAAGAAAAGGAGAAGATGGATCTTGGAGAGCTTTTGGGGGAGACAAGAGAAGAACAAGGATCCTGAAGAGCTTTTTAGAAGAGATGAAGAGGAAAAGAAGGATCTTGGACATCTTTTGGGGGAAGATAAAAGAAGAAGGACCTCAGAGCACTTTTGGGGGGAGATAAGAGAAGAAGGATCCTGGAAAGCTTTTTAGAAGAGAAGAAGAAGGATCTCAGAGAGCTTTTTAGGGCTGATAAAGAGAAGGATGATCCTGGAAAGCTTTTTAGAAGAGACGAAGAGGAAAAAAATGATCTCAGAGAGCTTTTTAGGGCCACTAAAGAGGACAACAGCACCCTGACACGTGAGGTTAGTGGGATCCATCCAAGGGCAACCCATTGGGATGGGGCTACAGCTCAAAGGGATTGAGCTGATGGTTGCCCACCGAGAAGAGAAACACTCACGTCAACGTTCCACATGCTCCCGCTCTGCACGGTGATCCGGGAGCCCCCCGACCGCCACGGTGACACCTCCATCGTTTCCCAGCGTCACCTCCAACTCGTGGCCATCCCCGTGGCAGACCTTGGCCAGGACGTAGCGGCAAGAGCCACCGAGGGTGAAATTCAACCCATCGAAGGTGACCAAGCGCCGGGCACCCAAGAGGACGCAGCGGCCACGCTGCCCACCATGACAACCCCGTACGCCTCTCTCCACCCGGCACTCCTGTCCCGGGGGACACGGGGCTGCCCAGCACGTCACGGTCCCCACCGCCGTGCAACGGCAGCGCTCGGAGCACCCATCCTGGGGGTAAAACTCCTCTCCCTGGTGGTAGTAACGTCCCTGGTGGTGACAACCGCAGTCAGGTGGTGGCACGCAACGCTCGCCGCTGAGGATGAAGCCCTCATCGCAGAAACACCCCTCGGTCGCCGGCAGGTCGCAGGTCTCCGGGCCGCCGGGGTGGCTGCACGTGGCGGGGCAAGCGGTGCCGTTGAGCTCGTAGTGCGAGTGCGGGGGGCAGGCGGGCGCTGGGGGCACGGCGTGAGGAGGAAAGAGTCAGCAGTTTGGGGTGAGAAAGGGGGGATTTGGGGACTGGGAAGGGCACGGGGGGTGGGACTAAGGTCTTGTCCTTAAAACTACTCAACCTGGCATATTATAGGGGTTTTTTTTTGGAGGATGGAGGTGCCTATCGGGGTTTTCCTGCTCCATGGATCTTCCCATCTCCTTCTTGACCCCAAACCAGATGGAAATCACAATCCAGGCATTTTTGTACTGTGATGACCTCAGATGGAGAACCCCATTTGGGGAGATTCCCATCTGAGGATTTTTCTACTCCAGCTAGGTTGGATAGAGGTCTCTCTCCAGGATTTTCCACCTCTGAGGATCCTTCCATCTTCCTCAGATTGGGCAGACACCCCTATCCAAGAATTTTCCTCCTCTGAGGATGCTCCCATCTCCCTTTTGACCTCAGCTTGGAGGGAGATGCCTATCTGAGGATTTTCCTACTCCAGCTAGATTGGATGGAGATCCCAATCTGGGATTGTCCTCCTCTGAGGATGCTCCCACCTCCCTCTTGACCCCATCTCCAATGGAAACCACTATCCAAAGATTTTCCTACCCTAACTAGCTTGGATGGAGATCCAAATCCAGGGATTTTCCTACTCCCGCTGTCTTGGCAAACCCCTGAGGCAACCTACCGCAGAAGGTCTTGGAGCGCCAGGGCTCGAGGACAACCCCTGCCTCCTGGCAGGCAGCGGCGTAGCCCATCACCGCCTGGCAGATGATGGCCTTGTGCCCTCGGAAGACGCAGTAATCGGTGACACAAGCCTGGAAGTAGCTCTCGGGGTCAACTTGGGGGTGGCAAGACCGGAACGGCCCCTCAGGCAACAGGATGAGCCCACACTCCTCCCCATTGGCCCGCTGCTTGCGGTTGATGACGGCACGGCTGGAGCATTGGCGTGGGGCTGGCTCATCACAACCCGGCACCGTGGTTGTCACCACTTTTGGGACGTCATTGTGGGGGTCACCATCGAAATTGCCACAGAGGCCGCACAGAGCCCCAGCGTAGGTGCTGGGGACGGTGACAGCCAAGTGGCTTTGCCCGTCAAAGGAGATGGTCAAGTGGAAGTTGGTGCGCAAGAAGGTGCCCCAGCCCCCGGCGGGCAATGGAGATCTTGCCCTCAGGTAGGGTATGGGGTAGGTTGACCAACAGACCATCAACCTGTGAGGGGACAGGGGTGAGTTATGGGGTGCTCGATGCGGGGGGGAAGGACCCCAAGTGGGGCTGAGCTTGGGGAGGGGTGGCAGCATTTCTGGCAGAGCCCCAGTGTTCACCCCAAACCAGACCCAAACAGAAAAGTCAGCTCCAACCTCAACCCCAATCCCAACCTCAACCCCACCCCCAACCCTAACCCAAACCCCAATTTTAACCTCAAGTCCAATGCCAACTTCAATCCCGAGCCCAACCCTACCTCAAACCCCAAACCCAGCCCCAACCCAAACCCAACCCCAACTTCAATCCAAACCCCAACCCCAACCTCAAGCCCAAACTCAACACCAGCCCCAACATCAACCCCCAAACCAACCCCAACCTCAACCTCCAACATTAACCCTCCCTTGTAACCTCAAGATCAACCCAAACTCTAATACCAAGCCCCAACTCCAAACCCAACCAGATCCAGGGTCAACCCAAACCCACTCCCACACTCAATACCCAAGCAGAAAACCCAACTTCAGCTTCTACTCCAACCCCAACCTTAAGCCTAGCCTCAACCAAACCTTAATCTCAATCCCAGCCTTAACCCCATCTCAAACCCCATCCCCAAGCTCAACCCAAAGCCCAACCACAACCCCACCCCCTACTCAAACCTCACCCCAACCCCAAATGCAACACCAGCCCCATCAGCCTGAAACATCAACCCCTATATGAAGGCCAACCTCAACCGCAAACCCAATCACAATCCCAGCCCTAACTCCAATCTCAACCTCAACACCCAATCCGAAGTCCAAATCCAACCCTAACCCAAACCTCAACCTCATCCCCATTCAACCTCAACATCAGCCCCATCCCCAACCCCAAATCCAACCCTAACCCAAACCTCGACCTCATCCCCATTCAACCTCAACCTCAGCCCCCATCCCCAACCCCACCCTCAAACCCAACTCCAACCCCAAATCCAACCCTAACCCAAATCTTGACCCTATCCCCAACCCCACCCTCAAACCCAACTCTAACCCTAACCCAAACCTTGACCCCATCCCAATGCCAACATCAACCCCACCCTCAACCCAAACTTCAACCCTAAATCCAACCCTAACATCAACCTCGACTCCATCCCCAACATCAACCCTAACCTCAACCCAAACTCCAACCCCAAGTCCAACCATAGCCCAAACCTTCACCCCATCCCCATCAACTTCAATGTCTACCCCAATCCAACCCTAACCCAAACATTGACCCCGGCCCATTCAGCCTCATACAAAATACTCAGCCCCATCCCCAACACCACCCTCAACCCCAGCTCCAACCCCAGCCCCACCTTGACCCCATCTCCAACCCCAACAACAACCTCAACACCAACTCCAACCCCATCCCCAACACCAACCCCAAAATCCAACCCCAATATCAACCTCAACACCAACTCCAACCCCATCCCCAACTCCAACCCCAACCCCAAATCCAACCCCAAATCCAACCCCAAATCCAACTGTAACCCAAAACTCAACCCCAACATCAACTCCATCCCCAACCCCACCTTCAACCCCAAACTCAACTCCAACTCCCTTCCCAACCCCAAGTGCCCCATCCCTCTTCCCCCACTCATCAGGACCCCACCACATGCCCATCACCCCCCCCAAAAACCCTATCAGAGCCCCGTGGTGGGGCCACCCTCACCATGGCCCTCCCCGGGAAGTCGTGGCTGAGGGTGACGTTGTACCCGTAGGCGATGACCTGGACTGAGCGGGTGAAGGAGGTGCTGTGCGGCCCCTGCCTCTTGTTCTGCACCAACACCTGGAAGCCCACCAGCCCCTCGCTCACGCCGCACGCCCCCGGTGAACTCGTAGAGGCAGCTGCCTCCAAAATCATAGCGCTGCCCGTCGAAGGTGACATAATGCAGGTCCCTCCCGGAGCTGCACGTCCGGTAGCTCTCAGGGTAGCACCCGGTGACCCCCTTCTCCACCGCGCACTGCTCGCCCCTGCGACACCCATCCTCCCGGCACTGAACCCACTGCGCCCCGGGGGTCACAGAGGCAGCTGCGGGTGCAGTTGTCACCCGCCCAGAAGCGCTGTCCGGGGTCATAATGGTGGCCTGCGTGGTGGCAACCGCAAGCCACCGCCGCGGCCACGCAGCTGCCGTTGAGGAGCACGAAGCCCTGGGCGCACTCGCAAATCTCCTGGCAGGGACTCGAGCAGTTTTCGGGGCCGTCGAGGTGGGTGCACAGCCGAGGGCAGCCGCAGGGGTTGTAGCGGCTGTTTTCCGGGCAGGGCAGGGCTGTGGGCAGGAGGGGAGAGGTGAGTCACGGTCCCGAAAACTGCAAAGTGCAAAGCTGCACCCCGGGTGTGAGGTGGTGGTGGTGACCCGCAGTGCAACCTCTGCATTGCAAATCCTGACCCCAGCAGCAACCTGGGCGTTGCGAACCCCCAATCCCGGCGCGACGTCTGTGTTGCAAACCCGAAATCCCAGTACAACGCCTGCGTTGCAAACCCTGCGCGTTGCGAACCCCGCATCCCAGTGCAACCTGGGCACTGCAAGCCCCAAATCCTAGTGCCACGTCTGCATTGCAACCCCCAATCCCAGTGCAAACCCCAATCCCAGTGCAACGTCTGCATTGCAATCCCTAATCCCAGTGCAAACCCCAATCCCAGTGCAACATCTGCATTGCAATCCCAAATCCCAGTGCAAACCCTAATCCCAGTGCAACCCCAAATCCCAGTGCAAACCCCAATCCCAGTGCAACGTCTGCATTGCAACCCCACATCCCAGTGCAAACCCCAAATTCCAGTGGAACAGCTGCATTGCAAACCCCCAAGCCTTGTGCAAACCCCAATCCCAGTGCAAATCCCAATCCCAGGGCAACATTTGCATTGCAAACCCTAATCCCAGAGCAAATCCCCATCCCAGTGCAACATCTGCATTGCAACCCCACATCCCACTGCAAACCCCAATCCCAGTGCAACATCTGCACTGCAAGCCCCAATCCCAGTGCAAACCCCAATCCCAGTGCAAACCCCAATCCCAGTGCAATGTCAGCATTGCGAACCCTAATCCCAGAGCAAATCCCAATCCCAGTGCACACACCAGATCCCAGAGCTTTGCAAGCCCCGGCTCCCTGCTCCCCACTCACCGCACCCCTCTGCCCTCCGCCAGTCGGGCAGCTGCACGCCCTGCTCCTTGCACGCCGCCGCGTAGCTTGCCAGGGCCTGGCATGCGCTGCTGTTGCTGCAGGGCTCCCCCATGCACCCCGCCAGGTACCTCCAGGGATCCACCACCCCCTGGCACGCCCCAAAAAGCTCCCCCCGGGCCAGGCGCCCGCAGAAGGCTTCGGTGCCGTTGGAGGAGCCGGCGTCGCCACCGGCGTCGCCGCAGATGCCGCAGATGCTCCTGGTGAAGTTGTCGGGGATGGTGACGTTGGCGGCACCGTGCCAGTCGTAGGCCACGCGCAGGGAGAAGTCCGTCTCCAGCAGCAGCCCGGTGCCGTGCCGCGACACCCGGAACACGCGCCCCGTGCAGCACCACCGGCAGCGGGAAGCTCCGGTTGTTCACCTGCCCGGGGGGAGGCAGAGGATGGAGGCTCGGGGGGTTGCAGGGGGAGGTTGTGTGTGAGAGCATGTTTGGGAGCACGCACTAGCATGCAAGAGCACGCCATTGTGCAACAGCAATAAATGTGCAAGCAAGAGCATGCACATGCGTGCGGGAGCGTGCATTGGCGTGCGGGAGCGTGCATTGGCATGCAAGAGCATGCAGTTGTGCAACAGCAATAAACTGCATGCAAGAGTATGCACACGCATGCAAGAGCCTGGAGGCGTGTGCATGAGCCTGCATGAGCGTGCCATGGGTGTGTAGTCATGTGCAACAGTGATAAATTGCATGCAAGAGCCTGCATGAGCGTGCAAGAGCCTACATGCGCATGCAGTCATGTTGAAGAGCATGCAATTGCACGCAAAAGTGTGCATCAGCGTGCAAGAACGTGCCCGCACATGCAAGAGACCACAGCGCAAGAGCGTGCATTAGCACGCGAGAGCACGCAGTCACGTGCAGTGGCAATGAGTTGCATGCAAGAGCGTGCGCACACGTGCAAGAGCATACAGTCACGTGGAAGAGCACGCACGGGCATGCAGGAGCCTGCGTTAGCGTGCAGGAGGGCTCAGTTGCGCGCCAAAGCACGCAATTGCATGCAAGAGTGTGCATCGGTGTGCAAGAGCGTGCACATGTGTGCAAGAACGGGCATGAGCGTGCAGCAGGTGCAAAAGCAGTAAATTGCACGCGAGAGCATGCACGTACGTGCGAGAGCACACAGCCACCTGCAAGAGCGTGCACAGGCCTGCGAGCATGCATCAGCGTGCAAGAGCGTGCAAGATGGCGCCTCAGCCCTGCTCCTTGCCCCCCAACGCCACATCCCCCCGCCGTGCCCCTCACCCAGACCAATCCCTCCTCGCCCCAGCCGGCGGCCACGGTGACGTTGTAGACCCGCACGAGGACGGAGGTGACGCCGGCGCCGAGCACCGTGGCCTCCACGCGGAACGCAGGCAGGGAGGCGTCGGCGTCGCAGGTCCGGGCCACGACGTAGCGGCATGGGCCGGGCAGGGTGACAGCAGCAGCGGCGAAGGTGCGGGCGCTGCCTTGCAGCTGGCACGCGGCGTCGGCCACGGCCTCGCAGCGGGGGCGGCAGGAGGAGACGTGGCAGCGCTCGCCGGGGCGGCAGAGGACGCCGTGGCACGGGTCGGGGTCATCTGGCGGGGAGGAAGGACGGGAGGTGGTGTTGCAAATGGGTGCAACCAGGAGGGGCTGCAGCCCCGGGAGCGTGCTGCATCAGCACTGCACCCTGAGAGCATGCAACACCGCCATTGCACCCCGAGGAGCGTGCACCACCTCCATTGCACCCCAAGGAGCGTGCAGCACCGCCATTGCACCCCGAGGAGCGTGCAGCATCGGCACTGCACCCTGAGAGCATGCAACACCGCCATTGCACCCTGAGGAGTGTGCAGCATCGGCATTGCACCCTGAGGAGCGTGCAACACCACCGTTGCACCCCAAGGAGCGTGCAGCATCGGCATTGCACCCTGAGGAGCATGCAACACCGCCATTGCACCCCGAGGAGCATGCAGCATCGGCACTGCACCCTGAGGAGCATGCAGCACCACCATTGCACCCTGAGGAGTGTGCACCACCACCACTGCACCACAAACAGCATTGCACCACCACCACTGCACCCCGAGGAGCGTGCACCACCACCGTTGCACCCCAGGCAGCATTGCACCACCACCACTGCACCCCAGGCAGCATTGCACCACCACCATTGCACCCCGAGGAGCGTGCAACACCACCGTTGCATGCCGAGGTTGCACGCTCGCGTGACACGGCCACTCACCGCACTCGCACACCGCCTGGCCCCCGGAGGCTGCTTCATCCTGGCCGATGCCGTAGCTCAACAACCCGAAGGTGCCGTTGGGTCGCTGCAGACGGTGGCTGCCGCCGGCGTCCCCCAACGCCACCTCCCGCCACCAAAAATCCCCGCCGGGCACCCGCCACCAGCCACCGGCACGCAGCGGTCGCCCGTCCACTGTGACCTCCGCCCCGCCGCCCGCTGCCACCAGCACGACGGTGGCACCGGGCGGGGCGCGCAGGCGGTAGGAGCTGCAAAACTCGCCCAGGGGGGCCACGGCCGCCACGAAAGGCTCGGTGCCGGCATGGAAGTAGTAAACGGCCACGGCGGAGCTTGCGACCACGGCCACGGCCTGCAACGGCCGCAGGGCGATGGGCAGGACGTCGCCAGCTTGCAGCGTGGCCCAAGCCGTGGCGGCGCCGGCGGCGTAGCGGAGACGGGTGCTCCGCGCCGCGAGGACGTATGCGACGTCACCGCAGCTTCGCTTCGTGCCCAGGGGTGCCACCACGAACCGACGCCCCCAGCGTGGCGGTGGCTGCTCGGCCGCGTGGTTGGCGGGGGCGGCGTTGAGCCGGGAGGGCAGCACCCGCCTGGCGCCGAGGTTATGGGTGTTGTGGAGGTCCAGGGTGCTGTTGGGGATGGGGTGATGGAAACGTGGCTGGATCCGGCCGCTGCTGGGGTTGAGGATGGCGAGGAAGCGGTGGCCCGCGTCGGGGGGGGCGGCGGAGGCTGCGAGGGGGGAGAGGGTGGCTGTGGGGTCCGGCGGAAAGGGGGGGGCGGGGAGAGGGCTGCAAGATGGGGTGCAAAAGTGGGTGCAAAGAGGCAGCGCAAGGACGGGGTGCGGAGGGCAAGGCAAGAGGAGCGTGCAAAAGTGCGATGATGCAAAAGGGGGTGCAAGAAGGGGTGCAAAGGGTGTTGCAAAAGGGGGTGCAAGGGGAGAGTGCAAAATTGCAACGCAAAAGGTGATGCAAAGGGCGAGGCAGAAGGTGCAAGAGGAGCGTGCAAAAGTGCGATGCAAAAAGGCAGTGCAAGGACAGGGTGCAGAGGGCAAGGCAAGAGGAGCGTGCAAAAATGCGATGATGCAAAAAGGGACACAAAAGGGGACGCAAAACGGGGTGCAAGAAGGGGCGCAAAGGGTGTTGCAAAAGGGGGTGCAAGAGGAGAGTGCGAAATTGCAATGCAAAAGGCGATGCAAAGGGCGAGGCAGAAGGTGCAAGAGGAGCGTGCGAAAATGCGGTGCAAAAGGGGACGCAAAAGGGGGTGCAACACAGGGTGCACGCCTTGCACGAAGGATGTGGAAGGCAAAGCAAAAGGGGTTGCAAAAGGGGGTGCAAGAGGAGGGTTTTACAAAGAGGGTGCAAGGAGCGGGTGCAAGGAGGGGGATGCGAGAGGGGATGCGAGAGGGGCGTGCAAGCAGGGGCGGCGAAGGCACTGCAGGGCGCGGGCGCGAAGATGCGGTGCAAAAGGTGACGTGAGAAGGGGAGGCAAAAGGCGACGCGAAGAGCGGCGCAAGGGGAGCGCGCCCAAACGCGATGCGGAAGGCGACGCGAGTCGGGGTGCAAGGAGCAGGCGCAAAAGGGGGTGCGGGAGCGGGGGCGGTGCAAGAGCAGGGTGCAAACACCATGATGCAAAAGGGGGTGCAGCCACGTGCAGGGGGGTGCCCCAGTGCACATTAGCATACGCTGGCGTACATTAGCATACATTAGCGTGCATTAGCATGGCCGGGGCAGGGCAGCAGGTGGCAGCAGCGACGCAAGAGTGCGGACACGGGTGCAGGAGGACTCCCCCTGTCCGCCCTGCCCCCGGGGACCCAGGTGTCCGGGGACCCCCCCCAGGGGACCCAGGTGTCAGGGACCCCCCAGGGGACCTAGGCATTTCGGACCCCCCCCAGGGGACCCAGGTGTCTGGAGACCCCCAGGGGACCCAGGCACTCGGGACCCTCAGGGGACCCAGGCATCTGGACCCCCCCCCCCCCAGGGGACCCAGGTGTCAGGGACCCCCCCCAGGGGACCCAGGCATCTGGACCCCCCCCAGGGGACCCAGGCGTCCGGACCCCCCAGGGGACCCAGGCATTTGGGACCATCAGGGGACCCAGGCATCCGGAGCCCCCCCTCAGGGGACCCAGGTGTCAGGGACCCCCCCAGAGGACCCAGGCGTCTGGAGACCCCCAGGGGACCCAGGCATTTGGGACCATCAGGGGACCCAGGCATCCGGAGTCCCCCCCCAGGGGACCCAGGTGTCCAGGGACCTCCCCCAGGGGACCCAGGCATTTGGGACCCCCCCCCCCCCCCGCCCAGGGGACCCAGGCATTTGGGACCCCCCCTAGGGGACCCAGGCATCCGGACCCCCCCCCAGGGGACCCAGGAGTCCAGGGACCCCCCCTAGGGGACCCAGGCACTCGGGACCCCCCCCACAGGGGACCCAGATGTCCACAGCCCCCCCTCCCAGGGGACCCAGGCCTCCAGGGACCACCCAGGGCATCCAGGCACCCAGGATCCACCCAGGGACCCCATCCAGGACCACCTCCAGCCCCCCAGGTCCCCACCCCTGACCCAGAGCACCCAAGTGTCCGGGGACCCCCCAGGGGACCCAGATGTCCACAGCCCCCCCCCCCCCAGGGGACCCAGATATGAGGGTACCCCCCCCGGGTGACCCAGGCAACCGGGACCCCCCAGGTGACCCAGGCATCCAGGTCCCCCCAGGGGACCCAGACACCTGGGCCCACCCCGCCCCGCTCAGCACTTACCTCCCAGTAAGACCAGTGCGACCCCTACCAGTAACTTCATGGCCGTCCCCATCATGGCTGTAAAACAAGGGGGGAGCAGGGCATTGGGGGGGGTCCCGGGTGCCTGGGTCCCCCCGGATGCTTTGGTCCCTCCCGGACACCTGGGTCCCCTTCCATGGACGAGGTGTCCTTGGACACCCGGGTCCCACCTGGACGCCCAGGTCCCCCTTCCATGGAGGGTGTTCCCTGGATGCCTGGGTCCCCCTGGGACACCCGGGTCCCACCTGGATGCCTGGGTCCCCCCAGACTCCTGGGTCCCTCCTGGACACCTGGGTCCCACCTGGAGATCCAGGTCCCCCTTCCATGGAGGGTGTTCCCTGGATGCCTGGGTCCCCCCTGGGACACCTGGGTCCCACCTGGACACCTGGGTCCCCCCAGACTCCTGGGTCCCTCCTGGATGCCCAGGTCCCCCCTGGATGCCCAGGTCCCCCTTCCATGGAGGGTCTCCCCAAATGCCTGGGTCCCCCTGGATGCTTGGGTGCCCCCAGACTCCTGGGTCCCACCTGGGCACCTGGGTCCCACCTGGACACCCAGGTCCCCTTTCATGGAGGGTGTTCCCTGGATGCCTGGGTCCCTCCTGGACACCTGGGTCCCACCTGGACACCCAGGTCCCCCTTCCATGGAGGGTCTCCCCAAATGCCTGGGTCCCCCCGGACGCTTGGGTCCCCCCAGACTCCTGGGTCCCTCCTGGGCACCTGGGTCCCACCTGGAGATCCAGGTCCCCTTCATGGAGGGTGTTCCCTGGATGCCTGGGTCCCCCTGGGACACCTGAGTCCCACCTGGATGCCCAGGTCCCCTTCACGGAGGGACCCCCCGGGACACCTGGGTCCCACCTGGACACCCACGACCCCCAGGTCCTCCATCATGGAGGGTCTTCCCGAACTCCTGGGTCCCCCCCAATGCCTGGATGCCCCCGTGCCTGCATCCCCCCGGATGCCTGGGTCCCGCACCCCAGGGGAGCGTTACCGCGCAGCGTCTCCGCAGCAGCAGGTGACCCAGTGGGTGCCTGGCAGGGCTGGGAGCACCCATGGGTGCTGCCACCAAGGGTGATTGCATCACAGCCCCGGCTGGGTGCCAGTGTCCCCCGCGGCTGGGAACCGAGATACTGGGGCTGATTGTCACCGGCCCCCACCGGCCCCGGGGCACCCAGGCCTCGGGGGGAGGACCCAGGCATCTGGGGGGGACCCAGGGGTCTAGGGGGGACCCAGGCATCTGGGGGGGGACCCAGACATCCAGGAAGGACCCAGGGTCTTGGGGGGTCCCAGGCATCCAGGAGGGACCCAGGCATTTGGGAGGGACCCAGGGGTCTTGGGGGGTCCCAGGGACCTGGGGGGGACCCAGGCATCTGGGAAGGGCGCAGGGGTCTTGGGGGGTCCCAGGCACCCAGGAGGGACCCAGGCATTTGGGAGAGTCCCAGATATTTAGGGGGGACCCAGGCATCTGGGCAGGACCCAGGGGCCTTGGGGGGACCCAGGAATCCAGAGGGGACCCAGGCACCCAGGAGGGACCCAGGGGTCTTGGGGGGGTCCCAGGCACTCAGGAGGGACCCAGGAATCCAGGGGGGACCCAGGCACCCAGGAGGGACCCAGGGGTCTTGGGGGGGTCCCAGGCACCCAGGAGGGATCCAGGAATCCAGGGGGGACCCAGGCACCCAGGAGCGACCCAGGCATTTGGGAGGGACCCAGGGGTTTTGGAGGGGTCCACAGACCTGGGGGGGACCCAGGCATCTGGGAAGGGCCCAGGGGTCTTGTGGGGACCCAGGCATTTGGGAGGGACCCAGGGGTCTTGGGGGGGTCCCAGGCACCCAGGGGGGACCCAGGCATTTGGGAAGGGCCCAGGGGTCTTGGAGGGTCCCAGGGACCTGGAGGGGACCCAGGCATTTGGGTAGGACCCAGGGGCCTTGGGGGGACCCAGGCATCTGGGGGGGGACCCAGATGTTTTGGGGAAACCCAGGCATCTGGGAGGGACCCAGGGGTCTTGGGGGGGTCCCAGGCATCTGGGGGGTTCACAGGCATCTGGAGGGGACCCAGTGGTCTTGGGGGGGTCCCAGGCACTCAGGGCGGACCCAGGCATTTGGGAGAATCCCAGATGTTTTTGGGGGTCCCAGGGACCTGGGGGGGACCTAGGCATCTGGGAAGGGCCCAGGGGTCTTGCGGGGACCCAGGCATTTGGGAGGGACCCAGGGGTCTTGGGGAGTCCCAGGCATCTGGGGGGGACTCAGGGGTCTCGGGGGGTCCCAGACACTCAGGGGGGACCCAGGCATTTGGGAGGGACCCAGGGGTCTTGGGGGGGTCTCAGGCATCTGGGAAGGGCCCAGTGGTCTTGGGGGGACCCAGGCATCTGGGGGGGTCCCAGGCATCTGGGAGGGACCCAGGGGTCTTGGGGGGTGCCAGGGGTCTTGGGGGGTCCCAGACACTCAGGGGGGACCCAGGCATTTGGGAGAGTCCCAGATGTTTTGGGGAGACCCAGGCATCTGGGGGGTACCCAGGCATTTGGGAGGGACCCAGGGGTCTTGGGGGGTCCCAGGCATCTGGGGGGACCCAGGCATCTTGGGGGGTGCCAGGGGTCTTGGGGGGTCCCAGGCACCCAGGAGGGACCCAGGCATTTGGGAGAGTCCCAGATGTTTTGGGGGCACCCAGGCATCTGGGAAGGGCCCAGGGGTCTTGGGGGGACCCAGGAATCCAGGGGGGTCCCAGGCACCCAGGAGGGACCCAGGAATCCAGGGGGGACCCAGGCACCCAGGAGCGACCCAGGCATTTGGGAGGGACCCAGGGGTCTTGGGGGGTCCCAGGGACCTGGGGGGGACCCAGGCATCTGGGAAGGGCCCAGGGGTCTTGCGGGGACCCAGGCATTTGGGAGGGACCCAGGGGTCTTGGGGGGTCCCAGGCATCTGGGGGGACCCAGGCATCTTGGGGGGTGCCAGGGGTCTTGGGGGGTCCCAGGCACCCAGGAGGGACCCAGGCATTTGGGAGAGTCCCAGATGTTTTGGGGGCACCCAGGCATCTGGGAAGGGCCCAGGGGTCTTGGGGGGACCCAGGAATCCAGGGGGGTCCCAGGCACCCAGGAGGGACCCAGGAATCCAGGGGGGACCCAGGCACCCAGGAGCGACCCAGGCATTTGGGAGGGACCCAGGGGTCTTGGGGGGTCCCAGGGACCTGGGGGGGACCCAGGCATCTGGGAAGGGCCCAGGGGTCTTGCGGGGACCCAGGCATTTGGGAGGGACCCAGGGGTCTTGGGGGGTCCCAGGCATCTGGGGGGGACTCAGGGGTCTCGGGGGGTCCCAGACACTCAGGGGGGACCCAGGCATTTGGGAGGGACCCAGGGGTCTTGGGGGGTCTCAGGCATCTGGGAAGGGCCCAGTGGTCTTGGGGGGACCCAGGCATCTGGGGGGGGTCCCAGGCATCTGGGAGGGACCCAGGGGTCTTGGGGGGTGCCAGGGGTCTTGGGGGGGTCCCAGACACTCAGGGGGGACCCAGGCATTTGGGAGAGTCCCAGATGTTTTGGGGAGACCCAGGCATCTGGGGGGTACCCAGGCATTTGGGAGGGACCCAGGGGTCTTGGGGGGTCCCAGGCATCTGGGGGGACCCAGGCATCTTGGGGGGTGCCAGGGGTCTTGGGGGGTCCCAGGCACCCAGGAGGGACCCAGGCATTTGGGAGAGTCCCAGATGTTTTGGGGGCACCCAGGCATCTGGGAAGGGCCCAGGGGTCTTGGGGGGACCCAGGCATTTGGGAGGGACTCAGGGGTCTCGGGGGGTCCCAGACACTCAGGGGGGACCCAGGCATTTGGGAGGGACCCAGGGGTCTTGGGGGGTCTCAGGCATCTGGGAAGGGCCCAGTGGTCTTGGGGGGACCCAGGCATCTGGGGGGGTCCCAGGCATCTGGGAGGGACCCAGGGGTCTTGGGGGGTGCCAGGGGTCTTGGGGGGTCCCAGACACTCAGGGGGGACCCAGGCATTTGGGAGAGTCCCAGATGTTTTGGGGAGACCCAGGCATCTGGGGGGTACCCAGGCATTTGGGAGGGACCCAGGGGTCTTGGGGGGGTCCCAGGCATCTGGGGGGACCCAGGCATCTTGGGGGGTGCCAGGGGTCTTGGGGGGTCCCAGGCACCCAGGAGGGACCCAGGCATTTGGGAGAGTCCCAGATGTTTTGGGGGCACCCAGGCATCTGGGAAGGGCCCAGGGGTCTTGGGGGGACCCAGGCATTTGGGAGGGACTCAGGGGTCTCGGGGGGTCCCAGGCACTCAGGGGGGTACCCAGGCATTTGGGAGGGACCCAGTGGTCTTGGGGGGTCCCAGGCATCTGGGAGGGACCCAGGGGTCTTGGGGGGGACCCAGGGGTCTTGGGGGGTCCCAGGCACTCAGGGGGGGACCCAGGCATTTGGGAGGGACCCAGGGGTCTTGGGGGGCCCAGGCGTGTGAGGGGGGCCCAGGCACCCAGGAGGGGAGAGAACCCAGCTCTCTGGGACCGGTTGTTTGCTCCCAGGCTGGATCATTCCTCCTTCCTTTTGCATTTGCACCAGGTTTAATCATTGCATCCTTCTTTGGTTGGTTGGTTTTTGTTGCATGTGCATCGAGTTTAATTATTTCTCTCAATTTTCTGCCTTTGCGTCAGGTTAAATCATTGCACCCTTTGCCTCTGCACCTGGGCCCGGTTATTCCTCCCTTCTTTTGCATCTGCGTCATTTTTAATCGTTGCACCGCTGGCATTTGCACCTGAGCTGGCTTATTCTTCCCTCCTTTTGTGCTAGGTTAAATCACGGCACTGTTTGTGTTTGCACCCAGGCCGGATTATATTTCTCCCTATTTTTGCTTTTGCACTGGCTTAAAGCATCACACCGTTTGCAGTTGCACCCAGACTGGATTATTTCTCCCCATTTTCGCATTTGCGCTGGGTTAAAGCCTTGCACCATCTGCATTTGCACCCAGGCTAGATCATTTCTCCTTCTTTTTGCATTTGCACTGAGTTCAATCATTGCACTGCTCCTTCTGCGCTTGGGCCCCATTTAACCCACCAGGTTAAAGCACTGCATCGTCTGCATTTGCACCCAGGCTGGATTATTTCTCTCCATTTTTTGGATTTGCACCAGGTTAAAGCACTGCACCGTCTGCATTTGCACCCAGGCTGGATCATTTCTCCTTCTTTTTGCATTTGCACCAGGTTAAAGCACTGCACCGTCTGCATTTGCACCCAGGCTAGATAATTTCTCCTTCTTTTTGCATTTGCACTGAGTCCAATCTTTGCACTGCTCACTTCTGCGCTTGGGCCCCATTATTCTTCCCTCCTTTTGCATCCACATCCTTTTTAATTATTGCACCGTTTGCATTTGCAGCGGGTTTAATTATTGCTCTCCATTTTTTGCATTTGCACCGGGTTAAAGCACTGCACCGTTTGCATTTGCACCCAAGGTGGATCATTTCTCCTTCTTTTTGCATTTGCACCAGGTTAAAGCACTACATCGTCTGCATTTGCACCCAGGCTGGATTATTTCTCTCCATTTTTTGGATTTGCACCGGGTTAAAGTACTGCACCATTTGCATTTGCACTCAGGCTGGATCATTTCTCCTTCTTTTTGCATTTGCACCAGGTTAAAGCATTGCACCGTCTGCATTTGCACCCAGGCTGGATCATTTCTCCTTCTTTTTGGATTTGCACCGGGTTAAAGTACTGCACCGTCTGCATTTGCACCCAGGCTGGATTATTCCTCCCCCTTTTTGCATCCCCGCTCTGACCCAGTGCATCACCCTCCCTCCCCACCTCTCCTTTTCCTCCACCTCCATCACCTCATCCAGACGAGTTTCAAACCAACCCCACCAAAACCTGCCGGGATCCGGGTTCCTTTTTGGGGGTGGGGGGAAGAAGAAAAACATTTCAAAGAACAGACTTTGCTTTTCGCTGGATTGCGAAGGGTCGGGAGGGGATTAACCCCTGGGGAAGCCTGTCGCTCCTTGCAAAGCTTTGCTTTTTTGCAGAGCGAGCCCCGCGTTGCACGGGGGGAGCGAACCCCTCGGCGTTTGCACGCTGCGGCCTTCCCCCCCCTCACCCGAACATCGCCCCCCGCAAGCAACGCCGGGCTTTTTTGCAAAACCTTGCAGTGAAACAAGGCCTCGCGTCGCTTTGCCTGCAGCATCCCGGCTCCGTCTTGCTCGCAGCCGTGGCCGGGCCGACCAAGGCAGCCCAGGTTGCAAAAGCAGCCGGGCATCTCGCCAGCTCCTCTCGGATTTCTGGGAAATTCAGGCCACTCGCTGCCAAAGGCGTTGCTCCCGCCGCCCTCCCCTGCCTTCGCTTCCCGCCTGCGCCTTTGTTTTATCTTTTTTTTTTTATTTTTTATTTATTTTTTTTTATTGCAATGGGGACAGCTGAGACGTGGTCACCCCGGGGGAGGAGACACCTGATATTTCTGCTCCCCCCGGAGGTAAATAAAAAGCAAGAAGGGTTCCGTCCCCCCCGGGGGGGTCTTGCGTAAGGCTGGAAGGGTTGGGAAGGCGGAAAGCAGGGTGGCGTGACGGCCTGCGGCTCGTGATTTCAGCTCGCGTGGCTTTGGGTTGCAGGGCGAGCAGCTTTGGGCCGCCAGAGGCCTGGCCGGGCTTTGCAACGCGCGTTGCTGCGGAGCGCAGTGCCCCTTGCTGCGGAGCGCAGTGCCCCTCGCAGCGGTTTGCAGGGCGCTTTGCTCTCATTTGCAATGCCCCTTGCCATGGTTTGCAATGCCCCTTGCTGCAGGTTGCAATGCCCCTCGCTGTGGCTTGCAACGCCCCTTGCTGTGGTTTGCAGCTCCCCTTGATGCAGATTGCAGTGCTCCTCCCCCTGCATTGCAATGCCCTTGCTTTTGTTTGCAATGCCCCTCGCCCTGCCATTGCAATGCCCCCGCCATGATTTGCAACACCCCTTGCTGCACGTTGCAATGCCCCTCGCCACGGTTTGCAATGCCCCTTGCATTTGTTTGCAATGCCCCTCACCCTGCATTGCAGTGCCCCTTGCTGCAGATTGCAGTGCTCCTCACCCTGGTTTGCAATGCCTGTTGCTGCAGGTTGCAATGCCCCTTGCTTTTGTTTGCAATGCCCCTCGCCCTGCATTGCAATGCCCCTCGCTGTGGCTTGCAATGCCCCTTGCTGTGGTTTGCAGCACCCCTTGCTGCAGATTGCAATGCCCCTCGCCGTGGTTTGCAATGACCCTCGCCCTGCATTGCAATGCCCCTCGCTGCAGGTTGCAGTGCTCCTCACCCTGCATTGCAATGCCCCTTGCTTTTGTTTGCAATGCCCCTCGCCATGATTTGCAACACCCCTTGCTGCAGGTTGCAATGCCCCTTGCTGTGGTTTGCAACGCCCATTGCTGCAGGTTGCAATGCCCCTCGCCCTGCATTGCAATGCCCCTCGCCATGATTTGCAACACCCCTTGCTGCAGGTTGCAATGCCCCTCGCTGGGGATTTCAAAGGCTGCTGCTTTGGATTGCAACGGGCCTTGCTTTGGTTTGCGATGCGCCTTGCGGTGTATTGCGATGTCCCTTGCTCTGCATTGCTGCGGGCCTTGTTCCGCACTGTGATGCCACTGGTTTTGCATTGCAACGCGCATTGTTGTGGATTGCAATGCGCCTCGCTCTGCATTGCAATACGTCCCGGTTTGGATTGCAACAGCCTTGCTTTGGGTTGCAACAGGCCTTCTTCTGGATTGCAATGCCACTGAGTTTGGATTCAACGCAGCACGCTTTGGATTGCAGTGCACCTTGCTGCGGGGTGCAACGCGCCACGCTTTGGGTTGCAATGCGCCTTGCTGCAGGTTGCAACACGCCACGCTGAGTTGCAACGCACCTTGCTGCAGGTTGCAATGCACCACACTTTGGGTTGCAATGCGCCTTGCTGCTGGTAGCTATGCATCTTGCTGCAGGTTGCAATGCGCCATGTTGTGGGTTGCAATGCACCTCGCTGCGTGTTGCAATGCACCTTGCTGCAGGTTGCAATGCGCCACGCTGTGAGTTGCAATGCACCTTGCTGCGGGTTGCAATGCACCTTGTCGCAGGTTGCAATGCATCTTGCTGCGGGTTGCAACGTGCCACACTGTGGGTTGCAATGCACCTTGCTGCAGGTTGCAACGCGTCACGCTGTGAGTTGCAATGCACCTTGCTGCGGGTTGCAACACGCCACACTGTGAGTTGCAATGCACCTTGCCGCAGGTTGCAATGCATCTTGCTGCGGGTTGCAACGTGCCACGCTGTGAGTTGCAATGCACCTTGCTGCGGGTTGCAACGCGCCACGCTGTGAGTTGCAATGCGCCGCGCTGCAGGTTGCAATGCTCCATGCTGCGGGCTGCAATGCCCCTTGTTTATGATTGCAACCGGCCTTGCTTCCCACTGCAGCGGGCCTTGCTTTGGATTTCAACCACTTGAACCCATTGGGCAGGGCGTTGCACAAATCCCCCCGTCGCACTGGTAATAAAATGACACACGAGTTTTTCCCATCTTTTCCGGGTTGACGTTTTGGGGGGGATAAAATGCAATTCCTCCACCCGATCTGCCTCCGATCCCCTTTTTCGTGCGCCCTGTTAAGTTTTTTGCCATTGCACGACCCAGCTTGGAAAGGGTTGATCTCCTGGGGTCGCCTCCACCCATTTTTTGGGGGAAAAAAAGGCAATTTCTTCACCCCCGGAGATTAATTCCTCGGGAAAACGCCCTTTCCTAGAACAGAGACCGCTTGGTTTACGAGTGACATCATCGGAGAAAACATTTTCCCAGGGAAATCATCGAACTCTGTCCCCTGGCAAATATGTGGGCTCAAAAAGAGCAAAGGAACTGTGCCGGGCGAAGGTGTCCCAAACCCGCAAGTGATTGATTCTGTTTAATTTAGGCTGGGTTTGACATAATTTCTGGTGAATTTGGTATTCTGGGGAAGATTAGCAGTGCTGGATGTTTCCTGGATGGGTTGTGAGAGGCCAAAATGAAGTGATTGATAGCATTTTTTTAAGATTTCAGCTTTGTTAGAATTCTTTGGGGATAATTTATAAATACAGTGGGATCTTATTGAATTTTGCATTTTTTTACAATTGCTTTGGGATTTTATTTAATTGCTCTGGGATTTGTTTTAATTCCTCGGGGACTTGCTGGAATTCCTTTTGGAGAGTTGGGAAGTGCTTTTGGGGGTTTTCCGTAATCACTTTGGGATTTGTTACAAATGCTTTGAGATAACTTCTGAGGACTTTGGCGTATTTTATAATTAATTTGAGATAGCGTGATTACTTCGAGAGGGATTTATAATTGCTTTGGGATTTGCTTTAATTGTTTGGGGACTTGCTAGAATGCCTTTGGGATAATTTGGAAATACTTTGGGTTCTTTCCTTAATGACTTTGGGATTTGTTATAAAAGCTTTGAGATAACTTTGGAGTTCTAACTGCTTTGAGATGGTATAAATACTTTGCTGTTTACTGTAAATACTTCGGGGGGTTTAGAATTTCTTTGGGATTTGTTTTAATTGCTTTGGGATTTGTTCTAATTAATTGCATGGGAATTCTTTGTCGCTAATCTCTTCAGGATATTCTCCCACTCTCTCTGCTCATGTGGGATTGCAAAAACTCCATAATTATTGTGGGTTTTTCACTTTGAGTGAAATACTCCAGAAGTCAAGCAGCTGCTGATGGCAACATTTTCCTGCTGACTCGGTGGAAGGAAAGTTTCTGGTGAAGATAGAGTGACCTTGCATGGATTTTGCAGGAAAAAGTTGGGGTTTTTTTTCTTTTTTTTAATGTTTCAAAGTGGGGATATTGAAATGTTATATTAAAAAAAAGGTCCCAGAGGGAGGGACTGTTGATGCACAGGGACGTGTGCCTGTGGCTGCTGTCAACACAAGCAAGTTTCTGGCTTCGGCGAGCCCAAGAATTTAGTTATCGAGCAGCCAATTCTCTTTTTTCTCCCCCAAGTTGTTCATTATTCTTTATTTGTTTTTTGTTACCCGGCCTGTTGCTATCTCTCTGCACGAAGTAACGCAGGAGCTGAGCCTCTGTTTGTGTTGCCTCCAAAGAGGTCTCGTTCCCACAGTCACTCAGCTCTGCCCTGAAGTTGGAAATAATTCGGGGTGTTTCGCCACGGGAGGTAGAGCGGGGTGCTTCCCCATGGGAAATTGCGGTGTTTCACCGTGGGCGACGTGTTGGGTTGTTTCAACATGGGAGATGTGTTGGGTGGGTTGTTGCACCATGGGGGATGTGTTGGGTGGGTTGTTTGCCCAGGGGAAGACGCGTTGGGTTGTTTGACCATGGGAGACACATTGGGTGAGTTCCTTCCCCATGGGAGACACGCTGGGTGAGTTCCTTCCCCATGGGAGACACGTTGGGTGAGTTCTTTCCCCATGGGAGACACATTGGGTGAGTTCCTTCCCCATGGGAGACACGTTGGGTGAGTTCCTTCCCCATGGGAGACACGTTGGGTGAGTTCCTTCCCCATGGGAAGACACGTTGGGTGAGTTCTTTCCCCATGGCAGACACATTGGGTGAGCTCCTTCCCCATGGGAGACACGTTGGGTGAGTTCTTTCCCCATGGGAGACACATTGGGTGAGTTCTTTCCCCATGGCAGACACATTGGGTGAGTTCCTTCCCCATGGCAGACACGTTGGGTGAGTTCCTTCCCCATGGGAGACACGTTGGGTGAGTTCCTTCCCCATGGGAAGACATGTTGGGTGAGTTCTTTCCCCATGGGAGACACGTTGGGTTGTTTCACCAGGGGAAGACACATTGGGTTGTTCCATCATGGGAAAGACATGGATACCTTCACTGTGGGAAACGACGTTGAGGTGTTTCCCCACAGGAAAAACGTTGGGCTGTTTCCCGACCAACAGTGGAAACAGAGAAGACAATTCCCATTTTGCCCACCAGCCCCAAAACTCACAAAGCAAAAAAACCCCACAAACCCACAGGAAAAAACTTTGTAAAAAGGGTTTTATTGATTTACCCAACAGCAGGCAGCGTTATACTGGAAACAGTAAATGGGAATAGTGCATTTCTGGGGAAAAATGGTTGGGATTTGGGTCTGGTGATCCCAATTTTATGTTTATTTTGGCTTGAGTTGTTTATCTCGCTTTCCTTCAGGCCACTCTGGTGCAGATCGATCATCTCAGCTTTGGGCTCTACCTGAAGTAGATCAGGTCTTTAAAATATGCATTTTTTCTCACCAGTTGGAGGCCAGATCAAGCATTTGTCCTTTTTTTTTTTGCAGGTATTTGAGGCTGGGCGACCTGCTACTGTAGACGTCCATCAGTGCTGGTTTTCCTTCTGCGCTTGCAGAAACTCAACCTGAGACGCTGGTTGGTGCCTCTAAAGGCAGGAAAACTTCTGCAGGAGTATTTACAAGAAGCGCATGAACCGGTGTGTGCGCGTGCCTGCGGAAACTGTCCTCTCGCATCAGTCCCCGCGTGGTTTCACCTACTGCATAGGGTAGACGGGGGCTTCCACTTCCGTCCGCACAAGGTTGGAGGCGCGGCTGAAAGAGATGAAATGTGGGCAGCTGTCAGGGGTCTGCCTTTGAAGAGGAACCAACAGCCCTTCCTCACCCTCATCGTCGCATCCCTGCAGGGAGGCAGAAAGTTGCATCTTCCCCTTCCTGAAAGGTGAGGTTTGCTCAATGCAACCATCTTTTTATGGAGCCGATCCTGTCCCTGTGCATGGGATTGTGCTCAAAAAGTTTCCAAGCCCGGCTACTGCCTTACGGCGTTGTTGGCTTCATCTTCCACGTCGTGGACATTGCCAAAAAATTACAGTTGCCTCCCCACCCACCACCCCGTTGTTGCAGCCTTGTCCATCTCCCTCAGGAGCATCCTCGTAGCCAGTGGCAGAGGGGAAGCAGGGGTTAAATGGCCGTGTTAGGGCACGTTGGGGTGTTAGGCGTCGGTGTGGAGGTGCCGTGCAGGACGGGCAGCGCGGCGGGAGGGCCAGGAAAGGCGGAGGAGCGAGGGCAGGCCGGTGGGCGCACAAGGGCGAGACTGCAGGCAAGCAAGCGGAAGGTGGAGGTGGGATGGCCCTTGGAGGGATCTTCATTGCCCTGTGGCGGTGGCTTTGGGGTTGCTCTCTGTTCAGCCAAATGGCTCTATATTGGGCAAAACAGCTCTATATTTGGCAAAAAGGGCTCTGTATTGGGCAAGATCGCTCATTATTTGATAAAATTGCTACGTATTCAGAAAGATCACCTTATATTCAGCAAGATCACTCTACGATTGGCAAGATGGCTCTATATTCAACTGGTATATTCGGCAAGATTGCTCTGTGTTAGGCAAGATCACCCAATATTTGGCAAAGTTGCCCTCTATTTGGCAAAATCACTCTGTATTTTGCAAGAAAGCCCTATGTCCAGCAAGATCATTTTATATTGGGCAAAATTACCCTATATTCAGCAAGGCCATTCTGTACTCAGTGAAATCTATCTATATTCAACAAAGTCACCCCTAGATCTATCTCTTTCCGCTTCTCATGGGGACAAACCCGAGCAACATAGCGAAGCAGAAGACATCACACGAGACACCAAAGGACCAATTTTCAGCTTGATTTTGGCTCAGTTTTTCTTTCTACAAGGAAAACTTTCCTGGGCATAGTGATTTTGGTCGATACCCATTTCGTACAGGATGTCTTACATGGAAGCTAAGGCACTGGGCGTCTACTCTTCATACAAGTCTCTCTAAGGCTGGTCCATGCTGAAGCACCAGAAAACCTCGATTATCCAGGTAATTAATTAGGGAGGGTCAAACAAACTAAGCTGCATCCAATCACGGGGCTGCAGGAGCATGTGTAGCGCAAGATGTGACAGCAAAGGAGGAGAAGGGTCACTTACCAGAATAATTTCCTTGGTTTTGTGTGTCAGTCGCTGTGGATGAAACCAAAGAAGATGGAGAAGTCCTTCCCAGATGCCGCCTAGCCCAACCCATTGATGCCCCGTGGAGGTTGTTCCCTACCCTCTTGCTTGCCCATGCTTAAAAAAAATATCAACCCATGGTTTGCGGGGGTCTTTTGGGGTCGCTCACCATCCTGAAAAATCCCTGGCTTTCCAGGCATCAACAACCTCTGCGATGCTCCTCACAGTCCGGCCATCGGGCATCTTCAGGTCATCGCTGGGGTCACCGTTGAAGTTGCCACACGGAGCGCAGAGCTGGTTTACCAAGGCCGCTCCTACGGTCACCGTCACCTCCCCACTGGGGCTGAAGAGCACATCCATCCCCGACGTATGGGAGATGGTGATGTTCCCCGCCGCTGCGCTCAAGGAAATGGCTTTGGACACCACAGCTGGAAGGTGGGTGAAGAGACCATTCACCTGCAGCAAGGCAAAATGCCAGAAACAGGTTAAAAAATCCCAGACTGCCCCATAAAAATAGTACAGCACAAAGGTGTCATTGGGGTTGAACACCTAAGGGCGTCTAAAGGAAGAGGAGATAAATCCCACCCAAATTCCATGTCTTAATTTTATTACTCATCTTGCTCGTCTGCAAGGGTTGCCCATGCCCTGCCCTGGCTTACCCACACCTCCATGTTGTTATTCACAGTGATAAAAGCTTCGCGGAAGAAGATGAAGACGGCCACGGCAGCCGGGATACTGTCGTCCCGGCATTCGCTGATGTCTACCACCACCTTGAACCAGCTGGGTGACTGCTCGTTGCAAAGGGCGGCCACTTTATAGGTGCCACTGGTGAGGAGCCTTCCCCAGGTGCCATCAAACGTGGTCAAGGAGGCCCCCGGGGAGAGCCGGCACTGGCCTTCCCGCTTGACGCACTGCTGCGTCCCGTCCCGCGTGGCGCAGACCTCGTCCGGGGGACACTGTGTGTCCTCACAAACAAGTCCCTGGGATGGGTGGCAATTGCATTTTGTGGAGCAGTTGCTGGAGATGATGGTCTCACCTGCCTGGAAAGGAAAGGCTCAGGGGTTAAACCACGTGGACACCATCTCCAAATTTTGGGGGATTTTCCACCTTCAAGGGGGGAAGAAATCCCAGAGAGAGAAAGAATAACCGTGAGATGGATTTGGTGGAGTTTGTGCAAGTCAACAAATTAATTGTCCTTTTTCCCCTGGTCCAGCAGAGCAAAATATGCATTTTAGGATGTTATGAATTGCATTATTCTGGACATGTGTCCTTAAAATGAAGTGGCAACCCACCTCATCAAAGATTGAGTCCCAAAACCAGTTGCATTGACTAAGTGGGGCAACCAACCTCATCAAAGATGGAATCCCCAAATCCATTGCATCATCTGGATGGGACAACCCACCTCACCGAATGAGTTCCCAAACCTGTTGCGTCATCTAGATGGGACAACCCCCCTCACCGAATGAGTCCCCAAACCTGTTGTGTCATCTAGATGGGACAACCCCCCTCACCGAATGAGTCCCCAAACCTGTTGTGTCATCTAGATGGGACAACCCCCCTCACCGAATGAGTCCCCAAACCTGTTGCGTCATCTAGATGGGACAACCTACCTCACTGAAGATTGAGACCCCAAGTTAGTTGCATCGACTCAGTGGGACAACCCAACTCATCCAAGATTGAGGCCACAAACCAGTCGCATCATCTAGTTGGGACAACCCACTTCATTGAAGGTTAAGTCCCCATACCAGTTGTATCGGTGAGGTGGGACAATCTACCCCATCAAAGACCAAACCCCAAACCAGTTGCATCATCCAGATGGGACAATCTTCCACAATCCTTCCTCAACCTGATTTCCACCAAAACCACCAGTGCCAAGCCTTGATGGTCAACCTCACCTTGAAATACCGTCCCTGGTGCATACAGCCGCACTGCTCCAGGGACACGCAGGCTTCTCCATCGAAGAGGTACCCATCGTCGCACTGGCAGCCCTCAAAGCATGTCCAGCTGCACGGGGCCGGCACAGAGAGGCTGGCACAGGTGAAGTCACAGGTACGGGTGCAGAGCTCATAGTGGCTGTGGAGTGGGCAGGAGAGGGCTGGGAAAAAAGGGAGAAATGCCGTTATTGCCCCCCAAAAATCCTGACCGTTTTTCCTGGACCCAATGGGGCATCCCCGTAGCTAAACAATGGTCTTGGGCATCTCTGATGGCTCCACGAAATGCTAAACCAACCCAATCCAAGTTAAAGCATTTGCATATCACTAATCACCTCGAGGCAAAGTAGAGGGATGCCTGTTTCGAACTCATTTGACACAAATAGTGATGTTTTGGAGGTAGTGAGCTGGAATTTCTTTCTTCCAGGGTGTTTTTGGTGGGAAACAGGTGATTGAAGCCCCAAAATGAGGGGTTTGGGGAGGTTTAAAAATAATTTCTGGGCTATTTGATAGATTTTGGGGGAAGTTTAAGCAAAAGGCAGCCTTGCACATTATTACACAGGTCATTAGTATGTCTTCTTGGTCCAGACAGCAAAAGTGCGTTTGCCTCGAAAGCAGGGAAAAAAAGCCATGATTGCAAAATTGGAGGGTTTTTCTGGGGGAAAATGTGGCTTTGGACAAAAACAGGAGTTGAAGTGGCTCCATGGAGATATTCTGGAGCACTTACAGCAAAAAGTGGTTGTTCTCCACCTGCCAATCTCGACCCCGGCGGCTTGGCAAGCGGCAGCGTAGGCTTGGAGGCTGTGGCACAGGACATCGCGGGCACCGTCGGCAGCACAGACATCGTGGAGGCAGTGGTTAAAATACTCCACCGGGCTGACCCGCGGGTGACACGGCCCGAAAGGTCCTGCCGGGTCCCGGATGAGCCCACAGGAGTCGCTGGCACCATAGGGAGCAGTGTCCGTGGCATCGCACATGGGGCAGCCCTGGCCGTTGCAGCCATCGGTGCACGCTCTGTCCGCCATCGGCACCTTCCAGGAGGTGATGAATTCCTCGGTGCTCTGTGCCAGGGACCCGCCGGGCAGCTGGAAGTCATCACCGGGGTCCCCGTTGTAGTTGCCACCCAGCCCACACACGCGGCCCCGGTAGACGTCGGGGATGGTGACGAGGAGGTAGGTGGCCACGTTGTAGAGGAGCCGGACGCCGGCGGCGGTCTGGAGGACGATGTTGTTCCCTTCTTGGCCAATCCGTAGCTTCTTGTCCTCCGTCACCAGCGGCAGCGTGTAGCGCTCCCCATCCACCTGCGACGTGCACGTAGGACGGGGAGGGGTTTGCACGCACGTGTGCACCAGGGGGGTTTGTGTGCGTGCACTCACCGATGGATTTCTTCCTGCACGAGCGCACCGACAGGCTTTGCATGCCCTGGGGCATTGTGCACACGCTTGTGCAGCAGGGGCTTCTGCACGCACGTGTGCCCCAGGGGATGTGGCATGCACACACGCACCGGGGGATATTGCACACACGTGTGCGCTGAGGGGTGGGGACATCCAGGCTTCCCAATGGGGGGATTTTGCATGCAGGCATGCACCAAAGGATTTTGCACGCACATGTGCACCGGAGGGTGGGGACATCCCAGCTTCTGGATCAGAGGATTTTGCATACACATGTGCACCAAAGGACCTTGCACACGCGTGTGCACCAAGGGACAGGGATACCCTGACTTAACAGTGGAGGGATTTTGCATGCACCAGAAGCGTTTGCATGCATGTGTGCACACGGGATTTTGCACAGATGTACGCACCGAGGGATTTTGCATGCAGGTGTGCACCGAGGGATTTTGCATGCGCATGTGCACCACAGGTTTTGCATGCCCATGTGCACCGAGGTGCAGGACCCTCCTGACTTACCGTCACTTCCCACTTCCGCCCCCTCTCCATGCTGACTGTGTACCCGTGGATGGAGACGACCACCTTCTTCATCAGGGCCACGTTGCGCCGCCCGCCCGCATCGTGCTCGAGCAGCACCGAGAAGTTGGTCAGCCGCGGATCTGACTTGCAGACCCGCGCCAGGACATAGGTGCAGGAGCCCAGGATGTCGAAGGCTCTCCCGTCGAACGTCACGTAGTGTGGGTCGCCTGACACCACTAGCCGCCCGTAGCCGGTGGGGTAGCACCCCAGCACCCCGTCCTCTACTCGACATTCCTCGTGGGCGCTGCAGAAGACCTCCTTGCACTCCACCACCCCCTTGGCTTTGCAATGGCATCTCTCCCGGCACGAGGCGTAGAAATCCTCATCCTTCTTGTAGTAGCGGCCCCTGTGCTCGCAGCCACACTCGCCTGCCGGCACGCACTCGTCACCGCTGAGGACAAAGCCCTCGTCGCAGAAGCAGCCTTCGGTGCACGGCACCGACGTGCAGCCCTCGGGGACGGCTTGGCCCCGACACGTGGCCGGGCAGCTGCTCCCGCAGAGCTCGTAGTGCGAATGACGGGGGCAGGAGGGGCCTGCAAAAAGCAGAGGAGAAAACGTGAAGTCCTGCTTGGATTTGCAGCCGAAAGCATCAGGGTGAGTATTTCCATCGTGGGGGGCAAATGCAAGCAAATCTTCGGTGGTGGAGCATCAACATCGCTCTGGAGGGCAAAGGGGATTTATTTTGCGTTTCCCTTCCTTGCATCAAAGAAATATGTAGAGGGCGATGGGGATTTATTTTGCATTCCTCTTCCTTGAGGAACGTGGAGGGCAATACAGATTTATTTTGCTCTGTTGCATGAAGGAGAAACAAATTTTGCTTTGGAAATGAGTTGGAGGGAATTTTCCTGCATCCATATTTTACCTAAACTCATCGTTTAGCCTTGGGGCTGTGGACGGAGAGAATAAAATAGTTTTTCTGGAAGGAATGGGTGGAAAGGGGGCAGATAAATCCTATTCTTTCATCAGCCCAAAGCCTAGGGTGCAAATCCAAGCAAATCTTGAGTGGTTGAGCATCAATATCACTCTGGAGAGTGACGGGGACTGCTTTTGCACTCCCCTTCCTTCCATTAAGGAAGAATCTGGAGGGCAACAGGGATTGTTTTGCACCATTGCATGAAGGAAGGAGGGAATTTTCCTTTGGAAATGGGTTGTAGGGAATTTCCCCACATCCATATTTGCATCTAAACTCATCATTTGGCCTTGGGGCTGTGGAGGGAGAGGATAAAGTAATTGCGTCGCAAGGAGATGATGGAAACAGGGCAAATAAACCGAATTTTGGAGGCATTTTGTGTTTTCATTGGCTCTAAGCAAAGCCAAGAGCGGGTGGTTGGGCTCCAAACCTTATTTTTATGGCCAAGCTGGGGGGGGGGAATCCCCTTCTGGCCCCGCTCACCGCAGAAGGATGGCGTCCTCCACGGCTCCATGCTGATGCCGTGGCTCTGGCACTCAGTCACGTAGGCGGAGATGGCTTTGCACAAGGTGTCCCGGTGGCCTTTGTAGTGGCAGGCGTCAAAGGCGCAATCCTCGAGGAAGGGCGTGGGGTTGACAGTGCGGTGGCAAGCCCGGAAGGGCCCCCCAGCTCTGGCAATCACCCCGCAATAGCCGTCACCGCGGTAGGGCCGTTTCTGCTCCTCGTTGCACACCGGGCAATCCCCCACACAACCGGCCGAGCAGCCGGGGACGTCTCCCACCTTCCAGCTATCGGCCAGCTGGATTTCATCCGTGGCCCGTTTGCCGTCACGAGTGATGAAGTCGTCATCAGCGTTGTGGTTGGCATTGCCGCAGAGGCCACAGACGGCGCCGGCGTAGGCGTCGGGGAGGATGACGCGGGCGTAGCTGTACCAGTCAAAGCTCACCCGCAAGCCGAAGACGGTGCGGGCGAAGCCGTGGACGCCGCTGTGGTAGAGCTCGAATTGGCCCTTCTGGGTGAACGGGAGCTCCACAAAGGCACCGTTGACCTGGGGAAGATGGTGGGGGGGGGTCGGTGGTGGCAGCGGGGGGCAAATGGCTCACGCAACCCACTCAAGATCTGAGCATTTTTGCAAAAACTTCTGCACGGGGAAGATTTCTGAGTAAATTCAAATCAGTCAAGTCTGGGGCAGTTTTGGTAAACACTTTGCACAGGGAGAATTCCTGGACAAAATGCAAATCGCTTGAGATTTGGGGTTTTTTGCAAAACGCAGGAGGGATTTCTAGGCAAAGGCAAATTACTCAAAATTTGCGTGTTTCTGCAAAACCAATGCAAATTGTTTGAGATCTGGGCATTTTTGCAAAACCCTCTGCACAGGGAGGATTTCCGGGCAAATTCAAATCAGTCAGGTTTGGGGTGTTTTTGGTAAACACTTTGCACAAGGAGAATTTCCAGAAAAAAATGCAAATTGCTTGAGATTTGGGTGTTTCTGCAAAAACCTTTTGCATGAGGAGGATTTCCAGGCGTAGGGTTCTATAGTAAGTGGAAAATATTATTGTTCAGGGAGAAAAAGAAAAGAGAAGTTCTAGCTAGCCCTTTTGTGCAACACTTTGGCTACAACTAGGTGGGAATTAAACCTTTCCCAAATGAATTGAGTCAGTCTGCAGCTGTCAGGGAGAAAGGAAACATAAACTCAGAAAGCCGCATGGGAGCAAAAAAAGGAAGCTGAAGACGTCAAGCAAAGTGGATGCTTTTGAGTGGTGAAGTATTTTTGCTATTATTCATGGATATTTTTCACTCATTCAGTTTGCCAGAGCGAAAATGTGCTGTTTCCAGCACACCATAAAACAGTTGTAGGGTTTTTTTCTTTTTTTTTTTTTTTATATGGACTTCTTTAAGCGTTTAAAAATAAGGTGCTTAAATCCAAACTAGCTGCTCAGGGCTCCCTCTGGAGATGGCAGACAGAAATTGATGCTTCTATGGAGGTGTGCATGAGGGGAAAAAAGGGAGATTTGAGGGAAAACATAGCAAATAAGCAGTTTAGATGCAGGTTGCATGAGGTCCTCGGCAGACACCTACCTTGACCTTGCGCGGATGCTCCTGGCTCATGCTGATGACGTTGCCGTAGACCTCCAACGTGATGGTTTTGGTGAAGGACACGGCTTTGCTGCCCCGGTTGTTGTTCTCCACCTTGACGGTGAAGGGGACCAGTTTGGGGTCCTGGGTGCAGAGGGCTGCAAACTGGTAGATGCACGTCCCTTGGAAGTCATACCTCAACCCGTCGAAGGTGGTGTAGTGCGGATCGCCCGTCCCGATGCAGGTGAAGTACTTGTTCGCCTGGCAGCTGGGGACACCGTTGACCGTGACACATTTCTCATGGGCTTTGCACCCAGCCTTCTTGCAAGCCACTTTGCCCCCCACCTCGCATCGGCACCGGCTCTGGCAGCTCCCGTCCTCCCAAAACTCCTCCTGGACCTTGTAGGAGCGACTGTTGTGGAAACAGCTGCAGGTCTCCACTGGGACGCACGTGTCATTGTGGAGGACGAAGCCCTCATTGCACTGGCAGCTCGCCGTGCACGGCTCGCTGCAGGACGCGGGGGCTTTGGGGTTGGTGCAGGTGGCAGGGCACGCCGTCCCACAGGCCTTGAAGTGGCTGTTTTGGGGGCATCTCTGAGCTGTGGGGACGATATTTGAGAAGAAGATCTCAAAAAAAAAAAGGGCAACACAAGGGATGAGATAAGCACTTCCCTTAGAGGGACGTCAGGCTCCTACACTGGAGGTGTTGGCTCAGCTGATGCCTGCAAGTCATTCAAAGTCCACGAGACACCCCATGGGGATGGTCCTCAAGAAAACCCTTACATAATTCTGTGTGTTATGGGCATCTGAAGTCAGATAAGGTGGATTTTGAGGTGGTTTGGCATGAAAAGAGCAACACAACCCTTTCCTGATGCTGGAGATGTTGACTAGGTTGATGCCTACAAGCATCAGCTTGGTGGGCTGGGCAGTAACTTTCAGGTACCCCATGGCCAGATCCCCAAGTGGATCCCCTTCTTTTTCCCCAGAATGCTTGGGGACCCCCCGTCTGAGCTCACCACAGCCTTGCGTGTCCTGCGGCGTCTCCTGGTCTCCGCATTCATCCTGGCAGGAGGGATCTCGCCAGCTCTCGGCCCAATCCTCCACACTGGAAGCCTGCGTGCCATCGGACAGTGTCGTCTCATCCTCCGTGTCCTCGTTGAAGTTGCCACAGAGTCCACAGGTAGCCCCAAAATAGCTGCTGGGCACCGCCACCATTATGGCCCAGTCTTCATCGTAGGTCACCTGCAGCCCAAAATCTGTTTGCAGGATAGTCCGACCCTCATTTTGGGAGATCTGGATCTTCCCTGCTTCCAGGTTGGCTGGTAGGCTGGTGAGTTTGTTGTTGACCTTGGGGGAAAGGAGAAGACGAAGGATTAAATCTCATCAGATGGTGGCTTTGCTAAGAGTTCACAAGCCCAAAAAAGTATATAGATACATTTGGAAAGAGAAATTTATTTCAGGAAGAAGGAATTATCAGCATAAACCAGCAATTTTGCCCCACGTCCTGTAGATACGCTTTGGTGGTAAAAGATCAAAACCCCGATGTGTCATGGGAGACCCATCTCCTTCAACTTCTGAGCTCAAAAATCTCATTTATGTTAAGACCACTGAACTGTACAGCTGGGAGAAACCTCATCTACCCTTGCAAAATAGACGTACGTCTCACCTAGACTCCCTTTTTGTGGTAGATCTCCATGGCTGTGGACCTCATGGATAAAGCCAACCTCATGGTAGAGTTGCATTTTTTTGCCTTTTTCTTGACGCTAACCAAAAAGTGATCATGGTTTAATTGGAGACACCTCTGAGGACATCTCGAGTCAGGTACAAAACACCCTGTCCTTTGCCATGTCTTGGTTTGTAATGCAAAATTTCCCAATACTCTGTGGTTTTGGTCGTTCTCCTCACTTTTTAATTTCAACCTCTCCCACCACAATGTTTTATCCTCCTCCACTTGGCACAAAAGGCTTTGTCCAGAATTACACTGCCACAGCCTGGAATAACCCACCTGGATTTTGCCTCCCTCTCCTTTGTGGATGGAGATGTTGTAGGTGTACACGTAGATGTTGGTCAACCACTCCTTGAAATTGCCTTCACTCTTCTTCTCCTCCACAACGAAAGGCACCAGGGTGGGATCGTTGCCACAATACTTGGCAATGGCGTAGGTGCAGCCGCCCCGGATATCCACGGTCATCCCGTCGAAGGTGTGGTATTGCAGGGACTGAGACCCCATGCAGGTTCCCATGTAGTCGTGCACGCACACGGCCTCCCCCTTCTCCATCTTGCACGTCTCCTTGGCGCGGCATTTCACGAGCCGGCAGGGATCTGGAAGAAATCACACACGATTATTTGCGGGGATGACTTTGCTGCCAGATGTGGCCTCGGGGACGGTGCAAGCATCGCTTTCACCGTAGACAGTCAACCATCACCTCCACATCTCTACTGTGTTAAAGCAGGGATTTATCCCAGGTGGGTTTAGCTACCTTGAGCTTAGACTTGAACGTCTGGGTTGATCGCTTGAGGCTCCTTTCGTTGATTATTTAATTATACATTATTTATTTATAGATTATATATTTATAGAAGAAATATCCCCTCCAAAGCCACACTGGATGAATTACCCCCTCTTAAACCTGCCTATCCTTGTGCTACAAGGGAAAAGCTGAGTTTCAGCTCAAACCAGCTCATTTTAGATACTTTTCTAGATGTGAGTTCAGCATTTATCAGCTATGGGCATGGAAAGGGAATGCTATAGGCACCCAGCTTGGAGGACTAAATTTTATTTTCAGGAGGGGAGCAAAAAGGGGCTGAAGGGAGCCGGAGGTGGCCACGGGGCACTCACCGCTGTCGCAAACAGCTGCCGACCCGTAGGCTTTTTGCTCCCGGATCCCCACGCTGAGCAACCCAAAGGGGGACGTCTTGTGCTCCACCGTATGGACAGCAAACTGGCTGCCCAAACTCTGCCCGGCCCAGGAGTAATCGGTGCCTGGGACGGGCTTCCACGCGACGTTTCTCAATGGCATTTTGTTGAGTGTCATTCCAGATGTCTCCGAGGTCTTGGCTATCAGCAGGGCGTAATTATCATAACCGTCCAAGGCAATGATGTTATAGGAGTGGCAGTAGCTGGAGACATCTGGGATGGTCATAAAAAATGGGTCATAAGAGATGGCATCTTTATTGCCTCCGTCGGCAAAAAAAATGACCTGGATGCCAGCGTTGGCAGAGAGGTACAAGGTATTCAAGGCTTGGAGTCCATAAAGCGTTGACCGGCTGGGCCGTAGCTCCCGAACAGTCTTGGTCACCCCGTGTTGAGACTCCACGCGCGTCGACTGGGAGGTGGAGACGTAGATAATATCAGACTGAGTCTCAAAAGGCAACGGTGGCACGATGAAGGTGGTGCCCCAGCTGGAAACGGGCTGGAGCTGCTCCGCCAAATGGTCACAGTGGGCGAACCTGGCCAAGCAAGTGTGGCCAGTGAAGACGGCCACGGGTTTCTGCGCCACGATCCTTGTGCCAGACATATCAGACGGGCTTTGGAGCTGGGCTGCTTGGAAGGGCTCCAGTCTGATGGGGAGCACTGATCCCCGGGGGTAAGACCGGCCTTGGTAGGTCACCATGGCTTTGAGGTGCACATCAACCGTGGTGGGCTCATCCCAGGCGGCCACCACGAACTCTCCGTAGCGGTCAGTGCCCACGTTGGGTGTCACAACGTGGTACTCCGTGCCCCAGTTGTGCACTGGGTATACGACAGCTGAGTCAATCGAGGTGGGTTTCTCGTTGACCATCACCAAGGAGATGGCATTGTTGGCCCTCACCACCACGGCGTTGTCGAAGGTTTTACTTCCCACCATCTCTGCTTGGGGTGGGATCTTCACCAGGATGGTTTGGCCCGTGGTTGCCTGCACCGTCATCCTCAAGCCTGGCTTCTTCATGGAGATGGTTACGGACGTGAAGGGCGAATAACCTGTGATGAGCAGCTTGAAGTCACTGTTGAGGGTCTGCTGCAAACCGTTTTGCATGAAGGCCACCACAAAGTGTTCTCCCAGGTGATGCGGAGCCGACGCAGCGACGTTGAGCAAGTAAAAAACACCTAGGAAAGCCCGAGGAAGAGGAGAATTTGCCATCAGTGCCTTCATCATCCATAAGGTCAGATTTGGCAACCCTAGCTGGGGACCGTGACTCAAGCTGGGCCAGATTTAATCTTGGTGGATGAAGAATAGTGATTTGATGGACTTTTGATTTGATGGACTATAGATTTCATGGGTTATCAAGTTGGAGAAACAAGGTCTATCGATTTGAACGAGTACCGAATTGAAGAAATTATTTTGAAGGAATATCAATTGAGAGGACTATCAATTTGAAGAAATAGCAATTAATTCCCTGGGCAAAAGATGGGCTTTTTGGGTGGGTTTCGTGACAGATGGATGACTTTGAAGGGAGCAAATGGGATTTTTAAGGCGTCCCCTTTCACCTCCAAAAGGCCTCAGGGGTGGAAATGTGGACAGCCACGCTCAGCGATGATGCTGAAGGACGATGGCTGGCACTGGGTTGCATCCAGGGAGAAAATTGCCCTATTTTCAACCAATGCCCCCCAAACATGTCTTGGGTAGGATCTTTGCCTCTTGGTTTCCTCCCTGTATGTCACGGGGCGGGGGGAATTTTGTCTCTTCTCAATCATTGCACAGGATGGGGGTGCGAAACGTGGCCTCTTGGACTGGAAAAATCTTATTTTGAGGCGATTCACATTTGGGGGGGGCGGAATTTTACAGGTTATGATGCATTTCTCCACCCTGTTCGAACTCACCCCATAACACGACGCTCCAGACCCGCAGCAGCACATCAGCTTTTCCCCGCTCTGGGCCGCCATCCATGGTGCTTTGGCTGCAGAAGGTAAGAAAATGATCAAATTCTCTGATTTTTTAAAAACTGCGCTTGTGTTTGCTCCTGGTCCAAAATGCTGAGGTTTATTGCGCTTGCATATGCCCCAAAACTCAACATTTTATTGCACTCGGACTCACACGCATCCCCAAAATTCTGTGGTTTTTGCCCTTGCACTCATCCACAGAATAAGTGTTTCATTGCATTTGCCCCAAAAGTCTGGTTTTTGCACTCACACATGTCCCAAAAATCTGTTTTTTTCACTCATACTCATCCCAAAAGTTGCTACTTTGTTGGACTTACACCTGGCCCCAAAATCTGCTTTTTTTTGGTGTTTACACGTGCCCTCCGCCCGCATCCAGGGACCCCCCCCCCCACCCCATCACTTCACATCTCCATGGAAACAGACCCAGGACGATGCATTTGGGTCCCCCTGAATTTTTACAAAATTCAAGCTCTTCTCTCAGCATATTTGCTTTCCCCCCACCTTCCCCCCTCCCTTCCCCCTTTTTTCCTTTCTTCTTTTTCCTCCTTTTTTTCCTTTTTTCCATTTCCCTTTTTTCCTTTTTACCCTTTCCTCTCTTTTCCTTTTTTCTCCTTTCTGCCCTTTTTCCATTTCCCCTTTTTCTTTTTTTTCCCTATTTCCCTTGTTTATTTTGCCCTGTTTTCCCTTTTCCCCCTCAATCCCCTCTTTTTTTCTCATTCCCCCCTTTTTTCCTTTTCCCCTTCTTCCCCTTTCCTCCCCTTTTGTCCCTTTTTTTTTTCCTTTTTCTCCCCGCCTTTTCCCTTTTCCCCCCTCAAAATCCCCTCCGAAACAGTTGAATTCAGCTGCTACTGGGAACAAACCCAGCGATGGGAGGAATTTCCAGATGCACTTTCATGCTTTGGGCTCTTTGCTAGGGAAAAAAAAAAAAAAAAAAAATTTATATATATATTTAACCTTACCTGCTTCTGTTTTTTGTCCGGCCCCAAGAAGCTGTTTAGTCCTCAAGTCCTTGATGCAAACGCCAAGAAGGATCCTGGGCAGCCAGCTCCCGCTCCTCCCTTTATTATATTTTGCAGAAAGAGGGGGAAGAAGACATGACAAATACAGACGACCCCAGGGGACCGACCCACCCAGCGCCTTGACATCATTTTTGGCCAGAAAAAAGGTGAAAACAGGGAGGGAGAACGTTGTTGTGATTGCAGCCAGGCTGGGGGTTGATGCAAAAAAGGTCTGAATCACTGCATAGGGATTTTTTTTTTTTTTTTGCCGGTGAGGTTGAAATTGCCCCAAAATTACAAGTGGAGGCGAGGGGTAAAAAAATGGATGGTTGGGTGGGGTCTTTTGGTGGTTTTTTTTTTTTCTTTTTTTTTCTTTTTTTTTTTTTTTCCCCAGAAATGGGGTGCATTAATGGGCCAAAAAAAGCAAAAAAAAAAGAAGGAAAAAGGGGGGGAGGAGGGCGTTTTGGTTTTTTTTTTAAAAAAAAATCCCTTTTAGGGATGACGAACAGGAGCTGTGGGGGCGGTTGGGGGGTTGTGCGTTGTGTGTGTTGTGCCATGTTAGAGTGTGTTGCAGGTGCAGCATTTTTGGGGTGTTTGCGCCCAATTGTGTCGTGCGTGTCGCACCATGTCAGAGCGTGTTGGGGGTGCGACGCGTTGGGGGGGGGCGTATGCCAAGTTGCGTGTTGTGTCATGTCAGAGGGCATGGGGGTGCAGTGTTTCGGGGCGTTTGTGGCGTGGTGTGTGTTGTCTGTGTGTTGTGTCGCGTCCAGGCATGTTGCGGGTGTAATGTTTTGGGGACGTTTGTGCCAAATTGTGTGTTGTTTGTGTCGCGTGCGTGTGTTGCGCCATGTCAGAGCGTGTTGCGGGTGCAACTTTTTGAGGGTGTTTGTGCCGAGTTGTGTGTTGAGTGTTGTGTGTGTCACGTCAGCGTGTTGTGGGCGCAACAGTTTTGTGCAACGACATACGTGGTGTGTGTTTAGGGCACGCAGCTCATGTGTGTTGGGCGCACACGTGTGTGTGTGTGTGTGTGTGTGTGTGTGTGTGTGTGTGTGTTGTGTCTGTTGCGCTGTGGTTGGTGTTGCGTACGTGCACTGTGTGCACACGTGGCGTGTGTTGTGCGCATTAGTGTGCTGTGCACACGCCTGGCGTGTTGGGTGTTGCATGTTGGGCGTCAGGTGTTGTCCTGCGGTGCACGTAGCGTGTTGTGTGCTCATGTGTTGTGCACTTTGTGCACACACCCAGTGTGTGTTGAGCATCGTGTTGCACGCGTGCTGTGTTGTACTTGTGTGTTGCGTCGTGTGCAAATGTGTGTTGTGCACGTTGTGCGCACACCCAGTGTGTGTTGAGCGTCGTGTCGCACACGTGTTGTGTTGTACTTGTGTGTTGCATCATGTGCAAATGTGTGTTGTGCACGTTGTGTGCACACCCAGTGTGTGTTGAGGGTCGTGTTGCACGCGTGTTGTGTTGTACTTGTGTGTTGCATCGTGTGCAAATGTGTGTTGCACATGTGTTGCGTGCGCACCTAGTGTGTGCTGAGTGTTGTGTTCCACGTGTTGCGTGGAGTGCAGATATGCTGCACATTGTGCGCACGCCTAGTGTGTGTGAGTGTTGTGTTGCATGCAAGTGTCGTGTGTTGTCCACGTGCACACTTAATGTATGTTGAGTGTTGTGCTGCACGCATGTGTTGTGTTGCACACGTGTTGCATGGGGTGCAAAGGTGTATTGTGCACAGTAGCGTGTTGCGTGCATGCATGTTGTGCTGTGCACGCCAGCATGTGGTGCGCACGCCGAGTGTGTCGTGCGCGCTGTGCACGTTGTGTGTATGCGTGTTGTTCGCAAGCATGTTGCGTGTTGTGCACACCAGTGTGCTGCGTGTTGCAGATTGCGTTTGTGCTCATTTCCACATGCAAAACCACTTTCTGCGTAGGGAAAAAATTCCTCTTTAGGGAAAAAATTCCCACTTTGTGTTTTCATCAAACATCACCACTAGGTAATTTTTTTTCCCCCCGCTGTAAAATTTGGAATTTTCCCCTAAATTAGTCACTTGAGCTCTTGGCACAACCCAGACCTCACGTCCCTGTAGGAAAATGCCCATAAACGGGGGGAAAATCCAGGATTATCACCAATAAAATGAGACCAGAGCATTTGGAAAATATTTTTTGGCATTTTGGGTTTGGTTTCTTTTCCCACCAGAGCTGCTGCTCAGAGCCCCCGAATTTGGAGGATTTTTTTTTTTTTTTTTTTTTTTTTTTCCACAAAGCCATGTGAATTTTTTTTACAGGCAGGGAGCGCTTGAGAGCAGAAATTCTCCCTCCAATGCTTTCAGAGGAAAAAAAAAAAAAAAAATCCTAAATTTCTCCAAAACAGGGGGGAAAAATCATAAATGCATGACATAGAGTACAAGAAATCTTAAATTTATGTACGGAGTGCAAAAATATCATGCACATGGGCAAAAAAGAATTCATGTACAGAGTGCAAAAAATTATAAATTTGTGCTCATAGAGGGCAAAAATTGATAAATTTATGCACACAGAGGTCAAAAATTATAAATCTGTGCACATAGTGCAAAAAAATCAGGAATTCATACACACAGAGGGTGAAAAATCATAAATTTATGCAAATGGGACAAAACACCATAAACATTTGCACGTAGAGTGCAACAAATTCAAATTCATGCACACAGACAAAAAAAAAAAAACCAATTTGTGCAGAGGGGGCAAAAAATCATCAGTTCTTTGTGCACAAAGGTGGCAAAAAAATCATAAATTTGTGCATAAAGAAGACAAAACTTCATGAATTCGTACAGATAGAGTAAAAAAAATCATAAATTCACGCACAGAGGGCCAAAAAAGTTCATAAATATATGCACAGTGAAAAAAATTCATTCATAGAGAGCAATAAGTCATAAATTCTTGCATGCAGACATGGAAAAAATCGTACATGCATGCAGAGAGGCATAAAAAAAAGTATAAATTTGTGCCCATAGAGTCCAAAAAATTCATTCATTCCTGAACATGCAGGCAAAAAAAAAATCATAAATTTATGCCCACAGAGGGCAAAAAGTCATAAACGCCTGTATGGCGTGCAAAAAAAAAATCATAAATTCATAGACACAGAGGGTGATAATTCATAAATTTGTGTATACAGACACCCCCCCCCCCCATATATTTTTGTATGCAGAGGGCAAAAATTTGTAAATTCATGCGCATAGAATGCAAAAACCCATAAATAAATGCAGAAAGAGGCGGAAAAAAAAATTAATTCATGCACATCTGGTCCAAAACTCCCTAAAAGCACACGGACACACATGAGAAGCAAAGATGACACAGGAGCCGCGATATCCTAACTACAGTTTTATTGCTCTGGTGGAGGTTGGTGCATCCCGCTGTGCGACCCTGTCCTACGCGTGTGGCGGGAGGACAATGGGGACGGGGACAATGGGGACAGGAACAATGGGGATGGGGACAATGGGGATGGGGACAATGGGGACGGGGACAATGGGGACGGCTCCTCTGCCCCGGACGCCTTGATTTATCTGCGTGAAGAAACCAGGAGCTCAAGAGGAGGAAATGGTTTTCCAAACAATTCTCAATTCTCCCTTTTTTCTAGGTTTCCAACCCCAAAACCGAACTTACAACCAGCAGTTGTTGCTCTTCACGACCTGGGGCACCTCGGTGGGGACAACTGTCTCCTTAAAGACATCCACCTGGAAGACCCAGCGCCCCGGGACGTTGACATTGGAGGTCTTGGTGATGTTGATGATGGCTTCAGTCTGGGAGCCAGGGATGTTGTAGAAGTTGGTTTCATCTCCGCTGTTGAAGCCGGCCTGCGAAAGGGGCCAAAATGGAGGATTCAGAGGGATTAACGGCGTGGGACAACCTCCTACTGCTGGTGGTGGTGCCCCCAAAATACGTTATGGGTCAACCTCCAATCTTTGGTGAAACTGGTGTTGTCCACCAAAAATGTTACGGGCCAACCGCCTACCTTCAACATTGTCACCAAAAAGTGTTGTGGGCCAACTTCCTACCTTTGGTGAACCTGATGTCATGCCCAAAAACGTTACAGGCCAACCTCCTACCTTTGGCAAACCTGGCATTGTCCTCCCAAAAATGTTATGGGCCAATCTCCAACCTTCGTCATCGTTGTCCCCAGAAGATGGTATGGGACAACCTTCTACCATGAGCAAATGTGGTGTTTTCCCCCAGAAACATTGTGAGCCACCCTCCAACGTTTGTCATCGTTGTCCCCAGAAGATGGTATGGGACAGCGTCCTACCGTGAGTGAACCTGGTGTTTTCCCCAAAAACATGTTGGGCCACCATGCTACCATTGGCATTGTTGTCCCCCCAGAATGGTACAGGCCAGCTTCCAGTCTTGGATGAACCTGGTGGTATCCCCAAAAACATTATGGCCCAATGTATCTTCAGCATTGTCTTCTACCAAAAAAATTACGGGCCAAAGTCCCACCTTCAGTCTTGTTTTCCCCAAAAACGTTGTGGGCCACAGTCCTACCTTCAGCAAACCTGGTGTTGTCCCAAAAAAACATTACTGGTCAACCTCCTCCCTCATTCCTCAGCTCCCTTCATCCCATTTCCCTCTGCTTTTCCTTCAGCCCCACGTACGTGGGCCGGGGTGCCTCCGAGACCTGTTTCAGGGTCACCGTCGCTTGCCACCCCTGTAGTCCACTGGATATCCCCATAGTTGAGGATGACGAAGGACGTCTTGGTGTTGGTGGTCAGGGCAGCCTGGAAGGTGTTCCCCTGCAGAAAGGAAGGGGAAGGTAACACCATCAGTGGTGGGATGAGCAGATACGGATGGGATTTAGCCCTGAGAGCTGCACACAGCTGTAGCCTCCTTGCCCAGAGCTGTGCAAGGAAGCCACCTTGGTCAGGCATGGCCCATCCAGGCTGGTTTTTTGGTGTCTACCTTCATACTTTTGGTGCTCTACCACAGCCGCATTCTCTGCACGAGGTGGTCAGAGGAACAGTGCAGTGGAAAAGCTGGCTTTCAATGCAGTACAAAAAATGTGAATTAATTGGGGAGTAAAGGTTTGGATGTGACACCTGCATGGCAGCACCTAGGGATAGTCATAGAATCATCGAATCGTTTAGGTTGGAAAAGACCTTTAAGATCATCCAAGTCCAACCATTAACCTACACTATCAAGTCCACCACTAAACCCATTAAGGGTAGAGTCATAATTAATTTCATGTTTCCTGGCTTGGTGGCTGGATTATTTTTTAATGAGTAAAACTAGGAATCATTAAGGCTGGAAAAGACCTCTAAGATCATCAGTCCAGCCGTCAACCCAACACCACCATGCCCACTAAACCATGTCCCAAAGTGCCACGTCTGCCCGTTTTTTGAACACTCCCAGGGATGGGGACTCCACCACCTCTCTGGGCAGCCTGTTCCAATGCTTGACCACCCTTTCTGTGAAGAAATTTTTCCTAATTTCCAACCTAAACCTCCCCTGATGCAGCTTGAGCCCATTTCCTCTTGTCCTATCGCTAACTACTAGGGAGAAGAGACCAACACCCACCTCACTGCCCCCTCCTTTCAGGGAGTTGTAGAGAGCGATCAGGTCTCCCCTCAGCCTCCTCTTCTCCAGGCTGAACACCCCCAGCTCCCTCAGCTGTTCCTCATGGGACTTGTGCTCCAGACCCTTCCCCAGCTTCCTTGCCCTTCTCTGGACACACTCCAGCCCCTCAATGTCCTTGTAGTGAGGGGCCCAAAACTGGACACAGCATTCCAGGTGCGGCCTCACCAGTGCCGAGTATAGGGGGACAATCACCTCCCTGCTCCTGCTGGCCACACTATTCCTGATACAAGCCAGGATGCTGCTGGCCTTCTTGGCCACCCGGGCACACTGCTGGCTCATGTTCAGCCGGCTGCCAACCAGTACGCCCAGTGTCGAGGAGCTCCATGGCATTTTGTGTACCCATCCAGGGCTGGCAGGTAGGACAGAGGGACTGGAGGACACATGCTCACCTCAAATGTCATGAAGGCAAATAAATGGGTGGTAAAGACCAATGCATAGGTCATGGAGGCTAACGAATGGGTCATGAAGGCTAGGAGTGGAAAGTGAAGGCCAAGGAAGAGGTCACAAAGGCCAACAAATAGATTGTAAGGCCAACAAATGGGTCATGAGACCAACAAATAGGCTGCAAAGGCCAATGAGTGGGTCACAAAGGCCAACGAATGGAATGTAAGGCCAACAAAGGGTTGCAGATCCAACAAATGGGTCATAAGGATGACAAGTGGGTCATGAGAGCCCATGAGTAGGTCATAAGGCCAACACATGGGTCGTAAGGCTAACACATGGGTTGCGAGAGTGAATGAATGGGTTGCGAAGGCCAACAAACTGGGCACCTGCAGCAGAGCTCTGGTTTTGGCTTGTCTCGATCCTCAGTCATCAAACTGATGACAGATTGGAGGTCGTGATTCGTTTTGCTCTCCAAAATGCATTTGCCTGCAGCCACGTGCTTGTCTCTGCACCTAGTCAGGGCGGGATCAATTAATTTTCACGTGTGATATGGCCTTCAAGTCATGACTGGACCTTACCTTTTTGGAGGTAGAGCCGTAGTAGGCCACGTGGTCCCAGGTGGCCACAAAAGCCCATGTGGCGGTGTAGGGGATCTTGGGGAAGTATTTGTTGATGTTCTTGGTGATGCATTCCAGCAGTGTTGGGTCAGTGGTCTCTCGGTAGAAGACATCTCCTCCCAACACATTGTCCACATCTGCCCAGTACGGGGCCACGAAGGGGCGTCCGTCAGCCAGGGGCAAGGGATCAGGGGTGTATTGGCTGATCGGGTTGTCAAAGGAAATCACGCCGTTGTTGTTCACCTGCAAAAGACACCAGGTCATCCCTGATGTGGCGGCAACCTATGCTGGAGCCCTGTCATGGGGTCAACACCTTGACTTGGCTGTGGTACCCTGGAGTTGGACACAGGATCCAGACGTGGTCTTACCACTGACTTCTAAATCTCTGTGACCATATTGGAGGTATTTCGGTCTCTATCTACAGCTCTATCAAAAAGAGAGCGGTGGTGGGATACAACACCCTAAACTTGGCCACAGACCTCCCAACCACTGCTCCCAAAAGGTGTAGGTCTCCTCCCAAGACCTACCAACCAGATGAGGGTGCTTTGATGCACCAGAAAAAAAACCTCATATTAAGGCAACCGGGTCAATCCCATGAACGGGTAGATTTTGCTGGGAGGCAAGTGACAAAATGGACTGGAAAAAGGAGCAAAAAAAAAAGGGGGGGAAATCGGAAAATGGAGAGGCATGCAAGGAAGACATGGACTTTTGGCTCACGTACGTAAACGGCTTGGTGTTTTTTGCCGTAGAAGGTGAAGGGCACGGAGATGGAGAGCTTCTTCGATGTCCCATCATCAAGTTTGGGGTTCTTCTGGTCATGCTGGTCCGGACCGTAGGGGTAAAGCAGCGGTGCTGCAGGAAGGCAGATGTTGAGGTATTGGAGGACGCCCCCAAACCCTCCCAACCTCATGTATTTTGGGGTGAAGCCCACCAGCTTTGCTATGCCTAATTTTAAATGGGGCCTGTGCTCCAGGTTACCTAAAAATGGGGTTGACTTCTCTTGGGTTGTCCAACGGTTGGGGTGAAACTGGGGCTGAAGGGAATTGCCCCATGGGAATTGCACGGGGTATATGCAGATTTGAGGACAAACAGTGCAAAAATAGAACATTTGATTTCCAGATACCCACAATGTAGCCGGCAGGAAGCTCTGCTCCCTTCCACTTCCCAAGCTAAAGCTGAAACAGCCCTGTTTTGGGTGGAAATACTGTCTGTTAATGCAAGACTCCGCAACCCAAATACCCACCTTTTTCTTGCGCCAGTTGGACATCCGTCACGGCTCCTGGAGAAGAGACGGGGGGAAATATTAACCCAGCAACAACCATCACACATGACTCTTCCATCTAGCAGCATCCTCAGAAGAAAACTGTGTCTTTTTTTCTTTTTTTTTTTTTAAACTTACCTAACATCAGGAGCAGGAAAGCGGAGAGCTTCATCCCAGCTCCTGCAAAATTGTAAAAATTCTGTAAAAATTAAAAAAAAACCCAACAGCCTGACGATGCTCTGGAGGTGAAACGTTTCTCATTAAAATACCAACCAGGTTCTTTTTGTGGCATTTTTGCCCCATGGTGTGGTGGGGGTGAATTATTTTGACCAGTTTTTTGAAGAACTGCATGACTAGGAAAGTTTTTCTTTTTATTGCTGACCGAGAGTTGAGAAAAATCAGATTTCCTGAGTGTATTTTAACCCTTTACTCGTCCCATTTTGCCCCAACCTGGGGACTGAACGTAGCAGTCCTGCCTATGGGAACCCGCCCCACCCACCCTGGAGCCAAGCTAGGCATAAATTGGAGGAGTTTGGGTGAAAAAAAAACCCCACCTAGTTGTTTTCCTGGCTGGAAAAAGAGAAACTGAGGCAGGATGGAGGATGCAGGATGTGGACGGGGTGATTTGATGAGCACCCACGTGTGCATTTTGCAAAACGAACTGCAGATCCGGAACAGCACGATCCTTCACACCGAATCAGGTGCTTTTTCAGGAGCATTTCTGCTCGATTCGTGCAATTTTAAGCCATTCGAAGAGAGAGCAACTGCTCAGATTCATGCAGTTTGAAGCAAGTTGAAGAGAGAGGATTTAAGGGAGTGATAGACATTCACAATTAAATAAAATCTCTTACCTCGATATCTCCCTGCGTCCCAATTTCCCTAGAGAAAGGCAAGAAGAGGAGAAAAGAGGCACGGACACGAGCTCAGCCACCAAGAAATGGGTTTTCTGTCGCACCCTGCCCCTTCTTTTAACACGCAGTCCTCCCGGCCCCCCTCCACCATGACAAAAAAAAACCCGTAAACACAGTGGAAGCCGCCCATCGAGGCAGCGTGGATCCGCAACCCCCCAGGGGCTCTGGAGAGGCAGATTTCAGGACATGGGAGACATTTGGCTCCTCCTGATGTTTTCCGAATCGCAGATAAGGTTTTGGCAAGGAGGCAGGCGGCAGATGCAGGGTGCGCTTGCACTTCTCGGGAATTCACATAAGGGATTTTTCTAATTAATCGCAGAAAAACACCCATTCCCCCACCACTAACCCTGGAGGCACTGACCTTGGGGTCACTGGCCAAAATGTGCTGTGAGTGCAAAATTTCCAGCAGTTTGATGACATCTGGGGGGGTCTCAGCGGTGGGGGGAAGAGTGAAAGCTTCGGAAGGGTGATGGGGTGCAGCTGGGGACGTCGCGCGTGCAGCAGGGTTCATTCGTCCAAAGGCATTTGCAATAGCAAAGAAATATTAAACGATGTTAGCAGGGATGGCCGTGGGTCCTACACCCATCACAACATCCCCTATGGGTTCTGCACCCACCACAACGTCTCCTGTGGATCCTGCACCCATCACGATGTCTCCTGTGGGTTCTGCACCCATCACAACATCTCCTGTGGGTTCTGCACCCATTGCAGCATCTCCCCTGTGGGTCCTGCACCCATCACAACATCTCCTGTGGGTTCTGCACCCATCGCAAAGTCCCCTGTGGGTCCTGCATCCATCGCAACATCTCCTCTGGATCCTGCACCCATCACAAAGTCTTCTGTGGGTCCTGCACCCATCACAACGTCTACTATGGGTCCTGCACCCATCACAAAGTCTTCTGTGGGTCCTGCACCCATCACAACGTCTCCTATGGGTCCTGCACCCATCACAACATCTCCCCTGTGGATTCTGCACCCATCACAACATCCCCTGTGGATCCTGCACCCATCAGAATGTCTCCTGTGGATCCTACACCCATCACGATGTCTCCTGTGGGTTCTGCACCCATCGCAACATCTCCTCTGGATCCTGCACCCATTGTAATGTCCCCTGTGGATCCTGCACCCATCGCAACATCTCCCCTGTGGATTCTGCACCCATTGCAATGTTCCCTGTGGGTTCTGCACCCATCACAATGACTCCTGTGGATCCTACATCCATTGCAACATCTCCCCTGTGGATCCTGCACCCATCGCAACATCTCCTCTGGCTTCTGCACCCATTGCAATGTCCCCTGTGTGTCCTGCACCCATCGCAATGTCTCCTGTGGATCCTGCACCCATCATGATGTCTCCTGTGGGTTCTGCACCCATCGCAACCTCCCCTGTGTGTCCTGCGCCCACCACAACATCTCCTGTGGGTCCTGCACCCATCACAACGTCTCCCCTGTGGATCCTGCACCCATCACGATGTCTCCTGTGGGTTCTGCATCCATCAAAACGTCTCCTGTGGATCCTACACCCATTGCAATGTCCCCTGTGGGTTCTGCACCCATTGCAACATCTCCCCTGTTGATTCTGCACCCATCACAATGTCTCCTGTGGGTTCTGCACCCGTCACAATGTCTCCTGTGGATCCTACATCCATTGCAACATCCCCTGTGGATCCTGCACCCACCACAACGTCTCCTGTGGGTTCTGCACCCATCGCAAAGTCCCCTGTGGGTCCTGCATCCATCGCAACATCTCCTCTGGATCCTGCACCCATCACAAAGTCTTCTGTGGGTCCTGCACCCATCACAACGTCTCCTATGGGTCCTGCACCCATCACAACATCTCCCCTGTGGATTCTGCACCCATCACAACATCCCCTGTGGATCCTGCACCCATCAGAATGTCTCCTGTGGATCCTACACCCATCACGATGTCTCCTGTGGGTTCTGCACCCATCGCAACATCTCCTCTGGATTCTGCACCCATGGCAATGTCTCCTATGGACCTGCACCCCCCGCAGCATGCTCTGCAGACTTTTTGCAAGGAAAGCGTTGCAGGTGAAGGAAACCAGCTGCACATTTTCATGTCCTGGCTCCGCCACACGCACCAGAAACTCCAGTTCTCAGGAACTCGGGGGCAGTTTCACAACCTGACCTCCTTGGGCCGTGTCAACACTTGGCAGCCCCTTCCGCATCCCCTTTCACGAGATTCTGCTCAATCAGCCCAAATCAGCCCTTTTCGGAGCCAATTCCCTCTGCTGCTCCCAGAGGGGAGCTGTGCAATGACATTCTCGTGAAAACAGAGATAAGCCCCATCTGGTTATAAAAAGGGAGGTTTTGGAACCAACCCTGCAGTTTTTTTTCCCCCATCCTCATGTGTCCATGGGCTTCAGGGAGAGCAAAGAGAGACGCTGAGGCAGAAAGGAGCCCGCCGGTAAGTGGTGGGGAGTTGGGGTCTTACTTTGCTTTTTTCCTCGAGTTTTTCCTCATCCTTTCGGGCATGAGCCCAGGTATGTCCCATCTGGGCAAAACAAGGTGTCAATGATGCCTTGGCCCACCAAGCAGGTGTCCCAGGTGGGTCAAAATGACTATAAAATTCTATAAGAAAGGGATTTTTCTCTCCCCCAAGCCCAGGTTGAGTTGGTTTTGATGCAACCCAGGCCATAGATCCCCACTGGATGCAACAATCTGGGTGTTAACGCCAACAGATGTTGAGTGACGGTGGGGGACCAGCATCTCTGAGAACATCCAGAAGGTGGGAGGGAGGGAGGTCCTGGCAATTTGGCCCCTTTTCACCCTGAATTTTGGTAATTTGGGGGGAGGGGGGGGGGATTTCATCCTTGGGAGGCTTTGCGGAAGGTTACTGGGAGGGTTTGATGACAGTAGGGGGAAGGATGGGGGTCTTCGAGGTGGCATCAGGAAGGGTTTGGGGATCGTTGGGTTGACCGCGGTGGCCACAGGACACTTGGGGCGTCATCGGGGGAATTCAGCCCCAACCCAAAGTGAGTTGCAAGAAGTTGCCAGGGGGTAGAAAAAGTCTTTTGGGACGATTTTGGGCCAAGAGGTGATGCTGGGGCTACCTGGGTCCTCTCTGGGCTCCGGCTCATCCCTGCGTGGCATTTTGTCCCCCCCAAAAAAGTGCATTTTCATATTTTTGGGCTTTTTTTTTTTTTTTTTCCCCAGCGATGGCGATGGGCAGGATGTGGCGGCTCCCAGCCTGGCTGGCTCTCTTCTGTGGTGAGCAAAAACACAACCCCATCCCCTCCCCAAAAAACCCTAATTCCCCAGGTTTGGGGGGTTGCAGGTTTCTGCAGCAAAAAGTCCTTATTCCCTGTTTGTTTTGCAGAAAATTGCCCTTATTCCCTCATTTTCCCCCAGCAAACAGATTTTATGACCTCTTTGCCTTTTCACCAAAAATCTCTCATCCCTTGATTTTTTTTTCCCCCCACCAGAAAGTTCTTATCACCTGCTTGCTTTTTTTTTTTTTTTTTTAGCACAGAGCCTTTATCACCTTCCCCCCCCGGCCAGGAATAAAAGCCCTTATTTCCTCATTTTTTAAAGAAAAAAACACTTGCTGCTGTTTGGTTTTGGTTTTTTTTTTTTGGAAGGTAAAAAAAAAATCTGATTAGCTGTTTGGGATTTTTTTCCCAGGAGAAAAAAAAGCCCTTATACACTGGGCCTTTCTTTTACGGGGCGGGGAAAGCCCTTATTGCCTCTCTCTGTCTCTTTTTTTTTTTTTAAGGAAAAAGTGCTTTTATTTGGTTTTATTTTAAGAAAAAAGTCCTTATCTGGTTTGGGTTTTTTACCCCCAGGAAAAAGAAAAAAAAAAGGTCTTTATTCCCTGTTTCTTTCAGAAAAAAAGCCCTTACCACCTAGCTGTCTTTTTTTCTCCCCACCAAAAAGTCGTTATTACCTGTTTTCTTTCACCCCAATGCCCCTATTACCAGCTCTTTTGCCCCAAAAAGCCCTTTTTACCACCTTTTTTTCCCCCAAAAACCAGCCTTTCTCACAATTTCCTTACAAGACAAAGCCCTTTTCACCTTCCATTTAGGAAATAAATTCCTGGTTTTTCACCAGCCTTCGCTATCACCTCTTCCTTTTTCCGCAAAACCCCTTTTTAGCTACTTTTCTTTCAGAAAAAAATGCAATTATTACTTGTTTTAATTTCCAGTCAAACGTCATTAGTCACTGTTTTTTCACCCAAGTGCCTTTATTCCCTCTTTTCTTTAAGAGAGAAAAATAAAAAAGCCCAAATTTCCTGGTTTTACCAAAAAAGCCCTTATTACCTGTTTTTTTCCACAAAAAATACCCCTTATGCCCTGTTTTGTTGTGGGTGTGTTGGGTTTTTGGGGGGTTTTGGTTTTTTTAGCAAAAAGCCTTTATCACCTCTTTGGGTTGGGTCCCCCCACCCCCAGCAGAAGTCCTAATTTCCTGGTTTTTTTCACCAAAAAAATCCATATTACCTGTTGGGTTTTGAGCAAAAAGTTCTTATTCCCGGGTTTGTCAGAGGTTTTTTTTAAGAAAAAAACCTTGTTCCCTCTGGTTTTGGGTTTTTTTTTTAAAAAAAACCCAATACTTCTCACCTGTTCATGATACAAGATACCATTATTCCCTGTTGTTTGGCAGGTTTTTAATTATTTAAAAAAAAGAAAAAGCCCGTATTACCTGTTTGGTGGGAGATCTTTGGTGTGTTGTTTTTTGGTTTTTTTTTTTTCTTTTTAACCTATTTTGCGTTGTGGATTGTTTTTTTTCCCCCCCAGAAAAAGCCCTTAGGCCCTCATGGGTTTATAGCATTAAAAAGCCCATAATACTTTGGTATTTGGGGTTTTTCCCCCCCCAGAAAAAAGAAACCAATACCTTATTACCTGTTTGCTCAGAGAGAAAAAAAAAAAAAAGGCCTTTTCACCTGTTCTTTTTTACAAAAAAGAAAAAAAAAAAACCCAAACCAAACCCACCTCTATCACCTGTTTCTCACCAAAACCTTATCTGTTTTTTCTTTTTTTGGTATTGTTTCAGAAAAAGTCCTTATTACCTGTATTTTTTTAAGAAAAAAAAATATTTTTTTTTAATAGGAAACAGCCACACACCTGGGTGTGTGTTTTCTTTAAAAAAAAAAAAAAAAAAGAAGGGGGAAAAAGAAAGGAAAGAAAGGAAAAAGAGGAAAAAAAGCCCTTATTGCCTGTGGGTTTGATAGGTTTTGTTTGGTTTCTTAAAGAAAAACCCTTACTGCCTAGGAGTTTTTCGTCAAAAAGCCCTTAAAACCTGTTTTGTTTTCACCAAAAATCCCTTATTACTCACTTTCTTTTCAGAAAAAGCCTATATTCCCCATTTTTTTTTTCCAGCAAAAGACTCTTATTTTTATTTCCCTCAGCAACAAAAAAAGCCCTTAGTACCTGGTTTTTCAGACTTTTTACTCCAACTTTCTGCAGAAAAAAAAAAAAAAAAAATTATTTCCCACGGAATTTTTTCAGAACTTTCTGCTGCCATTTCTGCATCCTGAAAAACATTTTCCCCCCTTTTTTTCCCCTCAAAACTTTCTGCAGGTTTCTTCTGCAAAATTCCTGATTTTTATTTTTCAGGCCTTTCTATTACAACTTCTGCAATAAAACCACTTTATTATGTGCTTTAAAAAAAAAAAAACGCACACACCCCCCCCACACACTTTCTATTGTAACTTCTGCAGCAAAAAGCTTTTATTCCCCATTTTCATTTTTCAAGACTTCCGAACTGTACATTTCTGCAAGAAAAAAAAAAAAACCCAAACTTATTCCCTAATTCCTAATTGCCCGAAACTTCTATTGCAATTCCTGCAGCAAAATTCATTTCTGCGTTCCTTCAGAACTTTCTACTTTGTGTTTCTGCAGCAAAAAATATTATTTCCCCCCTCCCCCTTTTTTTTTTTTCCCCAGAATGTTCTATGGCAGGATTTTTCAGCTGAAAAATTGATTCCTTTTTTTTTGCAGATCTTCCTATTGCAAGTTTCTGTACCAAAAAAGAAGACGCCTTATTTCTTGATTCTTTTTTTTTTTTTTTTTTGCAGAAATTTCTACTATAATTTCTGCAGCCAAAAGAAGAAAAAAAAAACAAACAACCAACAGAACCAACCCCCAAAAAACCTTTTTCCCTGCTTTTCCCAGGTCTTTCCACCGCAATGTTCCGCGGCAGGGAATTCTTCACTGTCTTCCTTCAGAACGATGACGAAGGCATCTACCCCACCATCGAGCTCCTCTTCACAGCTTACTTTGACTCCACCACCGTGACAGTGATGGCGACCAGCGGCACCTTCACCGACACCGTCACCCTCGGGAAGGGCAAGACGGTTTCGCTCCACGTGCCTGGGAACATGCAGCTCGTCGGCAGCCAGGTTTCGGATAAAGCCATCGTGATTCAGGCAGACAAGGAGATCTCCGTGGTCTCTGTCAACACCAAGAGTTACACCGTGGGTGCCACCGCTGTTTTGCCGGCAGATAGGTTGGGCAACAGCTATTACGTGGTGACGCCGGAGGGCACCACAAAAGAAGGCTTGAAGGAGTTTGTTGTGGCAGCTGGGAAGACTCCGGCCACCGTTTCCATCAACGCCAAGGGCAAGTTTTATTACAGAGGGAGGAATTACTTGCCTGGGTCCACCCTCCGCGTCTTCTTGGACAGCTACCACAGCTTGCAACTGCAAAGCAGCTACGATTTGTCCGGCACCAAGATCACGTCAGACAACGCTGTCGCTGTCTTCAGCGGACACAGCTGCGTGAAGGTGAACACGGGCTGCGACTATGTGGTCGAGCAGCTTCTGCCTGTCGCCGCGTGGGGGAAAGACTACATCATCCCCCCCAGCCCCTTGCAGACGGCCACCGACTTCGCCTACGTCGTGGCAGCCGAGAAAGCCTCCATCACCCACAACAGCGGTCGTTCGTCTGCCACTGAGGATGTTGCGGCCGGGGAGGTCCGCAAGTTCAAGATCAGCAAAAATTCACCTCTTTACCTGAGCGCTTCAGCTGTGATTCAGGTGGTTTTCTTCTTCACTGGTGCCAAGGGCTCGCTTTATCAAGACCCCTTCCTACTCAACATCCCACCCATCTCCACCTACTGCACATCCTACTGGGTCAGCAGCCTGGGTGACTACAAGAACCATGTGGTTCTCATCGCCCAAAGCGAGAACGCCAGCACCACCACCCTCAACGAGAATACAGACAGGAGCATGTCCTGGCAAGCAATTCCGGGCACAGGCTTCTCCTGGGCCACTGTCACCATGAGCAAGCCAGAGGAAATCCAGAGCGTCGAGCACCAGCAGACACCCCTTGGGCTCCTGGTCTTCGGCTTCCAGAATTACGCTGGTTACGGTTTCACCGGGCTTTGCGCCACGAGTGAGTAGGACCAACACATGGTTGCATCTTGCCAATGGCTGGGTCTTCTCCATGGTTGCCATCCATGTTTCTTTCCCTTTTTCTGCAGCTTTTGATCCACTTCCCTGCACAGACCTGGGCTGCAACACGTGCGAGGTGGAGGACAGGGAAACCACGTGCGTCCAAGAAATCATCTCGACCTGCTGGGCCACTGGCGCTCTCCACTACCACACCTTCGACGGGAAAGACTTCAGTTTTGTGGGCACGTGCACCTACACCTTGACCAAGACCTGTGAGTCGGATCCGACCCTGCCCGTTTTCAGTGTCGAGGCCAAAAACGAACACAGGGGTAACCCAAAAGTCTCCTACGTCAACTCTGTGACCATCCACGTCTACGACATTACCATCACTATCGTCAGGTCCGAGAACGGGATCGTGAGGGTATGCAAGAAAAATAATTATCAAATCCAAAGCAATATTATGGTATTTCACTGGAATAATGTCTTTAATGATGATCTTGAGGGTCTTCTCCAACCTAAATGATTCTATGATTTGCTGTGCATGGGTTGGTTATGCTATTGCATGGTCATCGCTTGCAAGAAGATACCTCAAAGCTCAACAAACTCCTTTTTTTTGCCCCATTTTTGATGTTATGTGTTTGTTTTTCATGGTTTTTTTTCCTCCTCCAGGTGAACAACCGTCGGTCCCACCTCCCCATCTCCCTCGCCCAAGGGAAAGTCCAGCTGCAGCAGAAGGGCAAGTCTGTGCTGATTAAAACTGACTTCAAGCTGAAGATCCTCTATGACTGGGATGACCACGTGGTGGTGAAGATCCCTGGTAGGTTCTCCGGCAAAGTGTGTGGGATGTGCGGCAACAGCAACGGTGACGCCCGGGATGATTCCCTCATGCCCGATGGCAACCTGGCACAGGACCCCGTGGAGCTGGGCCAGAGCTGGAAAGTGGCCGACAAGAGCCATCGCTGCTGGGACACCTGCAGAGGGGAGTGCGGACGTTGCCCGTTCGACAGGGCAGCGAAGTACAAGGGGGAGACATCATGCGGGTTGCTCACCCAAAGCCTGGGGCCCTTCGAGCGCTGCCACGCCGTCGTCGACCCCAAGGTCTACCTGAAAAACTGTATCCATGACCTCTGCCTGAACGATGGGATGCACATCATTCTGTGCCAAGCCCTCAAAGCTTATGCGGACAGCTGCCAGGAGAAGGGAATCACTGTTTCTGACTGGAGGACACTGGCACGTTGTCGTGAGTAGCTCCTGGTTGACCGAAAATCCTCCCCCTGGGTGGGCAGGGAGCTGTGACCTTAATTAAGGTGGGTGTAATTAAGGTGCGATGGGATGGGAATGAGCAGAAAACAGCCATAAAAGGGAAATTGCACCAATGGGAATGTTTGTCTCTTCTTAGCGCTCTTGATCTCCCAAACGAGGTGGAGCTGGGTCATTTTGAATTAGGCTGCACAAAGCTGGGCCTGAAAGGGCTGTGGGTCCCAAGCATGCAGATTCATGGGCTGGAAACAGTTATTGCAGCAAGTCCAAGCGGAAAGCCCCAAAAGTTCATGCAGACTCCAGGAAGTCCATGGAAACTCCAGAAAGTCTGTGTAGAAAGTCTAGGAAGTCCATGCAGAAAGTCTGTGTGGAAAGGCCAGAAGGTCCAAGTCCCAAAAGTCCAAGCAAAAAGTCCCAAAAGTCTGTGCAGACTCTCAAAAGTCTCTGCTGAAAGTCCAGAGAGTCCATGCAGGCTCCAGAAAGTCTGTGCAGAAAGTCCAAGTCCCGAAAGTCCATGCAGAAGGTCCAGGAAGTCCATGGAGACTCCCAAAAGTCTCTGCTGAAAGTCCATTCAGAAAGTCTGTGCAGAAGGTCCACCAAGAAGTCTGTGGAGACTCCCAAAAGTCCAGGTAGATAGTCCAGGAAGTCCACGCAGGCTTCAGAAAGTGCATTCAGAAGATGCGTGCAGAAGGTCTGGAAAGTCCATGGGGACTCTGGAAAGTACATGTAAAGCTCCAGAAAGCCTACGCAGGTTTCCTTAGCACTCTCCTACACCTTCGTACGGCCAGGGAGCATTATCCCCGCCATGACCATGGTGTCCCATCCCTTTGACAGCTCTCTCCTGCCCGAACAATAGCAATTACACCACGTGCGGCACTGCCTGCCCCACCACCTGCAACAGCGCTGTGATGCCCGCTGACTGTGATGCCTCTGGCTGTGTGGAGACCTGCAAGTGCCAGGAGGGCTTCGTGTTCGATGCCAACAAGTGCATCCCCAAGGCTGAGTGCGGCTGCATCTTCGAGGGCCTCCTCCACGGCCTCCACGAGGAGTTTTGGGGTGACAGCACCTGCACCAAACGCTGCGTCTGCGACGCGAATTCCCAGACGGCCGTATGCCACTGGGCCAGCTGCCATGCCACGGAAGAATGCCGGGTGGAGGGTGGCATCCAGGATTGCTACCCCAAGATCTATAGGACCTGCACAGCAGTCGGTGCCACCCACTACAAGAGCTTCGATGGCATGGAGTTCATCTTCCAGGGCACGTGCATCTACCAGTTTGCTGGGTTGTGCAAGAAGATCCAAGGTCTGGTGGACTTCCAGGTGCTGGTGCAGAATGGCCGCCAGGGTGACGAACATCTGTCCTCCATTGCTTTCGTGATGGTCAAAGTCTACGGCAAAAACATCGTGATCAGCCAGGAACACCCCGGCAAAATCAAGGTGAGTTTAGCAAATGTTTCTTTGTCTAATATTCACGTTCTTCACTTTCTGCTCCTCATCCCAACCTCCTAGTCCCATTTCTTCTCTTCCAGCCTCACTCCTCTATTTTTTTTTTTTTTCCTGTACTGGGTAACGCTGAATATTTTTCTCCAGCCACACCACTGAGATCCAGAGCTACCAGGTCTGTTTGCCCCACATGAATCAAGATAAAATTTAATTGCCTAAATATAAGGATCTCCACCTGAAGCAGGAGACTGGTGTGTGATATAAGCCATGGAGCCTCAGGCATCGTTCATCTCAAAGCTGGTGGGCATCTGTATTTGGGGCAGATTATTAAATCTGAAAAGTCTTCATCTACTGCTTTGGCTGGAGCCCAAATTGCAGGTGGCGTGAAAACACAATTTGCCTTTACTGTTGGACACCAAATTTTTTTTTTTTTTTTTTGCTTATGTCCTCAGATCAATGACCAGTTGGCCAACCTACCGTATTACCGCAGCGACAGGAAGATCTCCATCTACAGAGGTGGGCACGAAGCGGTGGTAGAGACAGACTTTGGCCTCACTGTCACCTATGACTGGCAAAGCCAGGTCACCGTGTCGGTGCCCAGTGCTTACGCAAACGCCCTGTGCGGCCTCTGCGGGAACTACAACGGGAACCCAGACGATGAGATGATGATGAAGAACGGCCAAGTGACATCAAACCCAGACAGCTTTGGGCACAGCTGGAAGGTGACCGACACCCCGGGCTGCGTGGAGCTGTCACAGGTGCAATGTCCTGCCTTCTCGGCAGTTCTGCAGGACCAGGAGTCCTCGAAGACAGGTTGTGGGATCCTCACGCAAGTGGGTGGACCCTTCGGAGCTTGCCATGCTCATGTGGACCCCATCAAGTACTTCCACAACTGCGTGCATGATTTGTGCCTCTTCCCGGACCAGAAAGGTGTGATATGCCTGATCATCGCCCGCTACACCGCTGCCTGCCAGGCTGCTGGTGTGACCGTTGGCACATGGAGGACGGATGATTTCTGCAGTAAGTTGGGCTAATTGGAGGGGGGGTTTGCTTCATGGGGGGTCATGAGCATCCAAGGGTACCCCAATCCAGGGCCAAACCCATGTGGGGACAAACCAGAAGTGGGAATCGTCTCACTTAGTGGTGCTTTGTCCCACCAAAATTCCAGGTTGGTGCCATCATCTCTGTTTACAGCCAGTGCCCAGAAACAAACCCTTCCAGGGAACAAGATGTCTCATCTGGCTATGATAGGTCAAATAATTTAGCCCCAATAAGCCCCAATTTCTTTGCGCTGGCTAAAACAAGAGTTGAGGGCTAATTGCCTGCATCGCTTAGAGGGCAAAACACATGAGATGTGCCGAAAATATCTAAATCTGGGGAGAGGGACCTGCCCTGGAAGTTGACTGCAGGAGCAGTTCTGTTGCTTGAGGGAATGTCCTCGTTTCCCCCATGACAATGGGGAAACCCAGGTGATTCAGGGGCCTAAAACCCCCACCTCAGAAGGGTTGAAGTGTCCCTTATGGACACCCCTTCCCCCATCATGTCCACAGTGAGGAAGAGATGACATTTAACCATGAAGCAATTGGTTTAAAAAAAAAAAAAAAAAAAAATCTAAATCTGGTGAACATCATCACCAAGCACAACTCTGCCCCTAATTGCAGGAAAATTGCCGCATCTGGCCTGTAATTTCCTTGCTCCTAACGAATCTCCTTGTCTCATGGCAGGTATGTCGTGTCCTGCAAACAGCCACTACGAGATCTGCTCCCAGAGCTGCAGCCAGACCTGCAGCAACATCTACACCTCAGTGAAATGCTCAGAGGAGTGCAAGGAAGGCTGCATGTGCAACGAAGGCTTCGTGTTCAGCGGCGACGAGTGTGTCTCCATGTCCCAGTGTGGATGCCTCCATCAGGACTTCTACTACAAGGTGGAGGAGACCTTCTTCCCCACCAAGCAGGACAAATGTCAGTGCCAGGCTGGCGGCACTGTGGTCTGCCAAAGAATTTCGTGCCCCACAGGCAGCATAGGCAAGGTCATCAGTGGTGTCTTCCAATGCTTACCTGCCACACCTGTGGCCTGTGTGGCCATCGGTGACCGCAACTATCTCTCCTTCGATGGGATGGCTTTCAACATCTCGGGCACCTGCTCCTACATCCTCACGGAGACGTGCACCAGTGACTATGCTGAACCATTTGTTGTGAAAATCAAGAAGGATGCCCGGCAGAAGAAGAAGGTCTCCGGCATCCAAGCATTGTCTGTTGAAGTCTATGGGCTCACGTTGACCTTGACACGAGGCAGGAGGGGAGATGTCATGGTAAGGCGGTACTTCATGGTCCACCTCCTTCTGGGAGCAAACATGCTGGTGACAAAGTCTGTGGGCTTATGTTGACTTTGCCATGAGGCAAGAGGGATGCAGTCGTGGTAGGTCCACGCATGGTGGTCCACCTCTTTTAGGGTGCAAGCACGCACCCGTCAAAGTCTATGGGCTCATGGTGACCTTGACACAAGGCAAGAAGGGAACCATCACAGTAAGTCTGTGCTTTGTGGTCCATCTTTTTTTTTTTTTGAGTTCAAACGTTTTGGTGACAACATCTACAGGCTCATGTTGACCTTGGTGTGAGGCAACAAGGGACCTGTCATGGTGGATCGTGAAGCACAGCTGTACCTCTCCTTGGTTGCAAACATGCTGGTGTCAAAGTCTACAGGCTCACATTGACTCTGGCGTGAAGCAAAAGCTGCGTGGTCACAGTTAAGGCCATGTTCTGTTGTCCACCTCCTTTTGGGTGCGAACATGGGAGCCCCAAAATTGGTCTTCCTTGATGGAGGGAAGACCTCACTCCTGTCTCCAAGACAAAGCCATGCTCATCCCCACTTTGCCTTCCAGTTTCAAAGTGGGAGCCATAAATTCATTAAAAAGTTGGTTGGAAGGTGTTTCCCCCAATGTTTTTTGCTCCTACCTCCATAGCCTTCTCCTCGTAGCGTCCTTGAGGCTCACTGGAGGATTTCTCTCTCCCTGTCCCAGGTGAACTCCATATACCACCACCTCCCGGTCATCCTGAGCAATGGACGCATCCAGGTGCACCAACATGGTATGGGCGTCCTGCTTCAGACTGACTTCGGCCTCGTCATACACTATGACTTCCTCCACCACGTGACGGTCACAGTCCCGAAGAGCTACCAGAACCACCTCTGTGGGCTCTGTGGCAACTACAACGGGCAACGCAACGATGATTTCCTCCTTTCCAGTGGCAAACAGGCCCCCAATGCGATGGTCTTTGGCGCTGCTTGGAAAACGACTGATGCGTCCTGCGATGATGAGTGCCCCAAGGGTGACTGCCCTGTCTGCACGGAGGAAAAGAAGGTGGTCCTGCAGAAACCCAACTACTGTGGCATCCTCACGGAACCAAACGGCCCCTTTGAATCCTGCCACCGCCTCATCGACCCAGCCCTGTATTTCCAAGCCTGTGTCCACGACCTTTGCCTCACTGAGGGGGACACCCACATCCTCTGCCAGAGCATCCAGAGCTACGCCACTGCTTGCCAAGATGCTGGTGTCACCATCGAGGCTTGGAGAAGCCCGTCCTTCTGCCGTAAGTGGGTGTCAATGGGTGGGAAATGTCCTCCACGGCCGAGAAGTCACATCTCATTGGGATTAACTGCAAAATAGGCAGGGCTTTACAATTTATTTCTAAGGGACGTTGGGGCGGGGTATCTGTGCTGAGCACCCTCGATACATGGGGTGATGCAAATGGTGCTGTTGGGTTGGGAACAATGGGTGGGGAGGACGATGATGGCATGAAAATAATTGCACCTGGGAAAAGCCAGTGCAAGGGGTTGCGTTTTCATTGGCGCTGGCGATAAATGAGAAAAGCCAACGCAAACGCCAGCTGGGTGTGTTTTCACCCATGTTTTGGGCAAGCAGGAGAAGCCAATGCAAGTGCCAACCAGGTGGATTTCTGTTGGCATTTTGGGCAAGTGGGAAAAGCCAAGAGAAGCACCAACCAGGTGCATTTTCACTGGTATTGGGGTGCAAATGGGAAAAGCCAATGCAAGCGCCGACGGGGTGAACTTCCGTTGATGCTGAGGGCAAATGGGAAAAGCCGACACCGAGAAAAATTCACCTGGTTGGTGCTTGTGTTGGCTTTTCCCACTTGTCCCCAACACCAAGCACCAACGGGTTGCGTTTTCTCCAGCGTTCAGGCTCTGCCATCTCCCTGGGGTGCAACCCTGGGCTGGCACCGCTCTTCCACCCAATGTTGGGTCTTGGGATTGTCGCCCTTTTCCTTCCAGCCCTCAAGTGCCCGGCCAACAGCAGCTACTTCCTCTGCAACAACGCTTGCGTCAACAGCTGCTCAGGGCTTGTAGATGCCTCCAAATGCCCCAAAACCTGTGTCGAAGGCTGCCGCTGCGATAAAGGGTACATCCTCGATGGCCACGACTGCATTCCCAAGGAAAATTGTGGATGCTTTGTGGATGGGGAATATTACAAGGTAGTAATCTCATGAGTTTGGGGGGGGTGTGTGTGTGTTTTTTCTTTTTTTTAACATTTTCCTCCTGCCTGCGTTGCAGTATGTTGCTCCAAAGGCGATGTGTGCACGGCCCAAGGCACCTTGTGGAAAAAAAAAACAAAACCAAACTCAAAATCTTCCATCTGCAAAGCGATTCTGTGATTTCATAGGAAGAAAATTGGGGCATTTCCATCTCTTTTATCGCTTGGCATGAAGGCGCTAGCACAGATGTGGATGCCCAGATAGCAGCTATGCTTTCCGCAGCTGAAAGCACAAAATATAAACATATTTTTCCTTCAGTGGAGGTGCAAGAGGGCAAAGGGATGGGTTTTTTCTGCATTTTTTTTTCTTGCAACAAAAGTGATAAATTCCTCCGCAATTCTGCATTTTGCAAAGCTGCTTATTCTCTCCAGTAGACCTCAATATTTTCTTTCCCCCCCTTCTACATGCTTTTATGCATTTATGTGTAATGCAGTTAGCTCTTCTCATCGCAACGCTTTGCAACCTCTCACCCTGCAGCCCCACGAGTCGGTCTTCAAGGATAACTGCCAGAAGCATTGCACATGTGTCCCCGGCAAGGGCTTGACTTGCAGCAGCCGCAGCTGCACTGACGACGAAACCTGTGAAATCCAGGATGGGGTCTTGCGTTGTGTCAATAAAAGTAAGGAAAAATGGGGTTGCTTGAGTTGGGGGGGGTGGATCTTGGAGCAGAGCAGATCCTGGGGCTCGTCTGGATGTTTGATTTAGAGATGTGGGCTGAGGTGGAAACCCTACAGCAAGGGGGGATGGAGGCCACAGATCCCACCTCCAACCCGAAGAGGGTCAGGGATATGATGGGAAGATTTTGGAGGAGCAAAATGCTTCAGAAAAGCCATCCCTTGGCTTTGCATCCACCCAGATGTCCTATTTTAACCATGGTGGCACCTTCTTGAAGGACAGGTGCAGTCTTGGGTGATGATGAACCCAATCTTGACACTTTTCCAAGCAATGGAGGGGAAAAGACAGCTGAAAAGGGGAAATTCGGGTTTGGCAATGGATTGTGGTGCTCTGACTTACATCTCAGAGCTGCCAATCTCTTGCCAAAGCCCAACGGGGAGCAGAGGACACTTGGTGGGACCTCAACCCTGGTGAAGATGCTTGGTTTGCATGGTGACATGGGATGTGCCCCTCACCGGGATATCTCCCGTGGGTTTTTTTTTCTCCTTCCAGACCCCTGCAAAGCCCTCCAGTGCCGGCCCAAGGAGAGGTGCAAGTTGAAGGACGGCCATGCCAAGTGTGTCCCATCCCAGGTTGCCACCTGCTGGGCTTGGGGGGACCCCCACTACCACAGTTTCGATGGGCTCGACTTCGACTTCCAAGGCACCTGCACCTACACCATGGTCGAATCCTGTGGGAATGACACCAGATTGGTACCCTTCAAGGTGGAGGGCAAGAATGACATCCGTGGTGGGGTGAAATCAGTCTCCTATGTGAGCTTGGCCAACATTAAGGTCTATGACCAAGACATCTCCATCCACCGGAAGGAATTGGGCAAAGTCAGGGTGAGTTGGCTGAAAATGGAGGTAAAATTGGCCTTTCTCCACCTCTTTTTTTTTTAATCCATCTCTTCCCCACTTCCTTTTTTGTCCATCTCCTCCATCATGTTCAACACCTCTTCCTGCTCCATCAGGGCCACCGTTATTTTTGGCTAAATCAATCAAACTGGAATGTGGATTTTTGCAATGTTGGGATATGCCGGGAATACGCTGCCTTGCATGGGTCAACCCGAGGCGATTTTTCTGCCCCTTGGGGAAGCCAAAACCACCAAAGGCAGCTGCAGTAGGTCTCCAAGAAACCTCAAAGTGGGTGGGACACCCCCCAGGAGGTTTGCGGTGGCAGCCGACGCATGTGAGTTGGGTGAGGCAAAAGTAAAGCCCGATGAAGGCAGCGATGTCATGAAACTGGAGGGGTTTTGATGCACAGAGCATCTCAGCAGCCCCCAATGAGGCTTGGCTCCAAGTTTGGATCTTGCCAGGAGGGCACGGAGCTTGCGGTGCATGGTTGCACGCTGTAGTGGTGGTTGCTCGCTGCAGCAGTGATTGCGCACTGCAGCGGGTGATCGCATGTCGTAGCAGCGCCACAGCAGCAACTGCACACTTCAGCGGGTGATTGCATGCTCTAGTAGCGCCGCAACACTGGTTGCGCACCCTGGTGAATGGTCGCATGCCGCAGCGGGCGGTTGCACGCTGCACACTTGCATTGCTACGATGGGTGGTTGGATGCTACAGCACCACTGCAGCGGGCGATTGCATGCCGCAGCAGGCAATTATGCTCCTCAGCAGTGCTTGCACACCATGGCAGCTGTTGCTACACCATAGCATCGTCCCAGCAAATATCACCCTTTGCAGTGGGTGGTTGCATGTCGCAGCATCACTGTAGTGGCAATTGCACGCTGCAGTGGGTGATTGCAGGCTGCAGGATCACCACAGCAGTGATTGCACATCAAGCAGTGGTTCCGTGGCCTCAACCTGGCTGCAGCAGGTGGTTGCACGCTGCAGGGGACAACTGCATACCCATAGCATTGCTGCAGCAAGTGGCTACACAGCGCAGTATCGCTGCAGCAGGGTGTTGCATGCCACAGCACGTGGTTGCATGCCATAATGGTGGCTGCCTGTTGCAGCAACACCCCAGCATGCTGCGGTGGGCAACTGCGGAGATGTTGCATGCTGCTGCAATGCGATTGCACGGTGCTGTGAGCGCTTGCATTCTGCTGCATCGCCAGAGCAAGGCGATTGCACGCTGCAGCACCCCAATAGCAATTGCCCAGTGCAGCGGGCAGTCGCGGGCAGTGATTGCACGCTGCAGTGAGCAACGGCTGCAGAAGTGATTGTTTGCCACAGTGGGGCAACCGCGTGCCGCGGGGAGGCTGCTGCCCACCCCAAGCCCACGTTGGTGCGTGTGCGTTGAGCTCACGTCTGGTGCTCCCCACCCGCAGGTGAACGGGATGGTGACGCTGCTCCCGGTGAGCCTGGAGGATGGCAAGGTGCACATCTTCCAGAGCGGGCTCAGCGCCGTGCTGGAGACGAATTTTGGGCTCCGGGTAATGTACGACTGGAACTGGCATCTGCTCATCGACCTCCCCAGCAGTTACTACAAACACACCTGCGGCCTCTGCGGCAACTTCAACTTCAAGCCCGAAGACGACATCCCCCAGAGCGGCAACAACCTCAACGCCCTGGTAGACTGGGCCAAAGGCTGGAAAGTCTTCGAAGAAAACGACCCATTTTGCTGGGATTATTGCGAAGGCAACTGCCCGGTGTGCGAGGAGGCGGCAAAGGAGCTGTACGGGGGCAACCAGTACTGTGGTCTCATCAAAAAAAGCTTCCAGGGGCCCTTCAAGGCTTGCCACAATGTTGTCAAGCCCCGGGATTTCTACCGCAACTGCCTCTACGATGTGTGCATAAGCGCCGGGGCGAAGAAAATCTTCTGCCAGGTGCTGGAGGCTTATGCGTCCACCTGCAGGAAACACGGGGCTGTCGTGCATGACTGGAGGACGCCATCAGGCTGCTGTAAGCAACGGGTTTCCTCCCCGGTCTACGTGGTGGGGTGGTTTTTGCAAAGAAGAGGAATATCTAGCATGGGATGATACATGCAAAGCACTCAGTGTTATTTGCACAGGGGAATGTCCAGCTCCAGGGTGTTGCTTGCAAAATAATTGGTGCATTTGCAGGGTGCAAGATCCATCCCCGGGACGTTGCGTGCAAAGCGCTCAGTGCATTTGCACGGTGCAAGATCCATCCCCGGGACGTTGCACGCAAAGCGCTCATTTGCACGGTGCGACATCCGTCCCCGGGACGTTGCACGCAAAGCGCTCAGTGCATTTGCACGGTGTGAGATCCGTCCCCGGGACATTGCGTGCAAAGCGCTCGGTGCATTTGCGTGGTGCGAGATCCATCCCCGGGACGCTGCGTGCAAAGCGCTCATTTGCACAGTGTGAGATCCATCCCCGGGACGTTGCGTGCAAAGCGCTCATTTGTGCGGTGCGAGATCCGTCCCCAGGACGTTGCACGCAAAGCGCTCGGTGCATTTGTGCGGTGCGAGATCCGTCCCCAGGACGTTGCACGCAAAGCGCTCGTCGCATGAACTTTTTGCAATACCCACGTGATGCTGCCGCATCCTCCCTCTCTCTAATCACCCCATTTCTTCCCCCCAGTGTTAGCCTGCCCCGAAAACAGCCACTATGAAGCCTGTGGCAACGCCTGCCCAGCCACGTGCACCAACCGGGATGCGCCCGCCAGTTGCACCCAGCCCTGTGTGGAGACCTGCGCCTGCAACGAGGGCTACGTCCTCAGCGGTGGCCAGTGTGTGGCGGTGGCCAGCTGCGGCTGCACCCACAATGGTCGCTACTACCGTCCCGGGGAGGAGTTTTGGGCTGATGAGGCCTGCCAATCTCAGTGCAGGTGCGACCCGGATTTGGCCATGGTGGTGTGCAAGAAAGCTGGTTGCAAGGTGGGGGAGAAGTGTGACGTAGTGAACGGTGTGCGGCGGTGCGTGGCCAAGAGCCGCTCCATCTGCGTGGCTACCGGCGACCCCCATTACACCACCTTTGATGGGCGCCGCTACGATTTCATGGGCACCTGCATCTACCAGTTTGCTGCCCTCTGCTCCGATGACCCCACCCTCGTCCCCTTCACCGTCACTGTGGAGAACAACAACCGGGGCAACCGTGTGGTCTCCTACACCAAGGAGGTCACCCTGAAAGTCTACAACATGACCCTCAGCCTCAGCCAGGCACACCCCCAGAAGCTCAAGGTAAGGGAGAATGAGGTGCCGGTTGAGTTGCAAGGTCATTGCGTGGCACCTGGGTGGGCTGCAAGGTCCTCGTTTGGCGTTTAGGTGGGTTGCAAGGTCATTGCGTGACGTTGGGTTTGGTTGCAAGGTTGATGCATGGTGTCCTGCTGGGTTGCAAACACATTGCAGGGCATTTGGGTGGGTTGCTACGTGGTGTCTGGGCGGGCTGTACAGTTGTTGCACAGTATTTGGGTGGGCTGCAAACTCATCACATGGAGCTCGGGCATGTTGCAAATTTGTTGTGTGGTGTTGAGGCGGGCTGTAAGCTCGTTGCATGACGCCTGGTTGGTTTGCAAGGTCATTGCTTGGTGTCTGGTGGATTTTAAGGCTGTTGTATGGCATACGGTTGAGTTGCAAGCTCGTTGCGTGGCGTCTTGGAGGGCTTCAAAGTCATTGCATGGTGTCACGCACCCTGTGATGCCCTTCCAGGTCAATGGGATCCTGGTGGATCTGCCCTTCAACCATGACAACAAGCTCCAGGCCTACCTCAAAGGTGTCCACGGCTTCATCAAGACTGACTTTGACGTCATAGTCACCTTCGACTGGTACAGCTACGCGAGAGTCATCCTCCCCAACACCTACTCGGGGGCTGTGTGTGGCCTCTGCGGCAATGCCAACAGCGACCCCCAGGACGACTTCACTTTGCCCAACGGGCAGCTGACTACTGACGAAATCCAATTTGCCGACTCCTGGAAGGTGGCCGACGTCCCCGGTTGCAGGGCCAGTTGCACCGAGGATTGCGAAGTTTGCACCCAAGAGGAGAAACAAGCCTACCGGGGCGACAAACACTGCGGGCTCCTGGTGAAGAAGCGGGGACCCTTCACTGCCTGCCACAGCGCCATCGACCCGGCTCCCTACTTCGAGGATTGTCTTTTCGACACGTGCCTCTACAAGGGGCATCAGGAAACCGTCTGCAGCTCCATCAGTGCCTACGTCACCGCCTGCCAGAGCCAGGGCATCAGCATCAGGCAGTGGCGCACCGCGGCCCTCTGCAGTACGTGGGGCCCGGGGCAGGGGGATCTCCTGGCGGGTGCACGCGCAGAAGTGGCTCGGCGGTTGCGCGCACGAGCGCTTTTTCACTCGCACAAAGGGCTTGGGGTTTGCACGCGCGGCTTGGGGCTTGCACGCACGAGGGCTTTTTCGCTTGCATAGATGCAGCCGGGGCTTGCACGCACGAAGGCTGGTTTGCACAGAGGCTTTGGGGCTTGCACGCATGAAATATTTGGGGTTTGCATGCATGGAGGATTTCTGGTTGGCACGGGAGCTTTAGGGGTTTCATGCACAAAGGTTTTGGAGCTCTGCAAACGCCACCCCTGACTTTTCTTCCCCCGCCGCGCAGGTCCCGACTGCCCGGCAAACCAGCACTACGAGCTCTGCGGCCCAGCCTGCCCAGCCACGTGCTGGGGCCAAGGAGAAGTGGAGCAATGTGACGAAGACGCGTCCTGCGCCGAAGGCTGCTTCTGCAACGAGGGCTTCTTGCGGAGCGGCGACACCTGCGTCCCCCTGGCCCAGTGCGGCTGCTTGCACGAGGGTCACTACTACAAGACGGGCGAGGAGTTTTTCTCCTGTCCCCGTTGCAGCGAGCGTTGCACTTGCAAAGGAGGCGGGGTGGTGGAGTGCCAGCCGGATGGTTGCGCTGAGGGTGAGACGTGCATGGTGCAGGACGGGGTGCGGGGCTGCTACTCCCAGGACTGCGGGCGCTGCGAGGCGCTGGGCAGCATTGCCTACATCACCTTCGACGGGCGCATGGTGTACTTCGCCGGTACCTGCACCTACACGCTGGCGGCGGTCGAGGCCGCTGGCCCTGAAGACACGCTGGTGCCCTTCACGGTGGAGGTGGAGAAGAAGAGCAGCAAAGAGGGACCGCTCATCCACCGGCTGCTGGTCACCGTGCACGGAGTCACCGTCAGCATGGCCGCGGGCACTCAGTGGGAGGTGATGGTGAGTGGAGCCGCTTCGGGGTGTAAAAACCGCTTTGGGGTGCCAAGCCCAGCGTGCAAACTCCTCTTTAGTTTGCAAATGCCCTTTTGGGGGGCACAGCAAGAGGTGCGAAGCAGGACATGCAAACCCTGCTCCAGGGTGCAAGCGCGGCTTTGGGGTGCAAAGCCCAGCATGCAAACTCCCCGTTAGCTTGCAAACCCGGCTTCGGGATGCAAAGCAGGCAATGCAAGGCCCACTTTGGGGTGCAGACCTGATATTGGGGTGCACAGCAGGATGCGCAGACCCTGTTTTGGGGTGCAGACCTGGCGCTGGGGTGCAGCGCAGGATGTGCAGACCCTGTTTTGGGGTGCAGACCTGGCGCTGGGCTGCAGCGCCGGATGTGCAGACCCTGTTTTGGGGTGCAGACCTGGCGCCGGGGTGCAGACCTGGCGCTGGGGTGCAGCGCCGGATGCGCAGACCCTGTTTTGGGGTGCAGACCCCACTTGGAGGGGCTCACCCCTCTTTCTGCCCCCCCCCCACCGCAGGTAGACGGCGAGCGGCACCTCCTGCCGCTGATGCTGGCCAAGGGGGCGGTGACGGTGTCCCAGGAGGGCGCCTACCGCGTGCTGGTGGTGCAGGACGGCCCCAGGCTCCTCTACGACGGCAACGCCTACGTGCTGCTCACCCTCACTGAGGGCTACCGCCGTCGCACCAAGGGCCTCTGCGGCAACTTCAACGGCAACACCGACGACGACCCCGTCGACCCCCAGGAACTCGGGGCCGCTTGGGGCACCCTCACAGCCTCCTGCACCCACGGCTCCTCGCCCGACCCCTGCCCCTCAGCTGCCCCAGGGCCCTGCGGGGTGCTGCTGGCGTCGACGGGACCCTTCGCCGGGTGCCACAGGGTGGTGTCACCCCAGATATACGTGGCTCAGTGCATGCAGGAGCAGTGCGGCAAGCCGGATGCCAGCGCGCTGTGTCGCAGCTTGCAGGCCTACGCCGCCGCCTGCCAGGCCGCCGGCGGGCAGCTGCAGGAGTGGCGGATAGCTGCCAAGTGCCGTGAGTCTTGTGGGAGTTGCATGCAGCGCGTTTGCGTTTCTGCAAGGGAAGGAGCGGTTGCATGCAGCTGCTTTTGAGTTGGACAAGTCGCAAGAAGGAGAGGGGTTGCATGCGGCGGGTTTGCGTTTCTGCAAGGGCGTGGCAGTTGCATGCAGATGCTCTTGATGTGCAAAGGCCACAAGGAGGAGAGCGGTTGCATGCAGCGGGTTTGCACTTCTGCGAGGGGGAAGCCGTTGCATGCAGCTGCTCTTGATGTGCAAAGGTCGCAAGAAGGAGAGCGGTTGCATGCGGCAGGTTTGCACTTCTGCAAGGGGGAAGCGGTTGCATGCAGCTGCCTTTGAGTTGAACAGGTCTCAAGAAGGAGAGCGGTTGCATGTGGCAGGTTTGCATTTCTGCAAGGGCGTGGCAGTTGCATGCAGCTGCTCTTGATGTGCAAAGGTCACAAGAAGGAGAGCTGTTGCATGCGGCGGGTTTGCGTTTCTGCGAGGGGGAAGCCGTTGCATGCAGCTGCTTTGAGTTGAACAAGTCTCAAGAAGGAAAGCGTTGCATGCGGCAGGTTTGCATTTCTGCAAGGGCGTGGCAGTTGCATGCAGCTGCTCTTGATGCGCAAAGGTTGCAAGAAGGAAAGCGGTTGCACGCACCAGGGTTTCGTTTCTGCAAGGAGGGAGGTGGCTGCATGCCGCAGGTTTGCATTTCTGCAGGGGGGCAGTGGTTACATGCAACTGCTCTTTAGTTTTTGCAAAGGTTGCAAGAAGGAAAGCGGTTGCGTGCAGCAGCGTCTTTATTTTGCAAGGGGAAACCAGTCACATGCAGTGATTTTCTTTAAATTTCTGCAAGGGGGAAAAGTTGGGTGCAGCAGTGGTTTAGTTCTGCAAATTTTGGCAAGGAGGAAGGCGGCTGCATGCAAATTTGGTTTTGCTTTCCTTTGTTTTTTGCTGGGGGAAGTGGTTTGCATGCGACTTGTGCAATATTTACCCTGCAACGTGCTTTCCCCCCCCCCCCCCCTTTTTTCCTTGGAAAAGGAGAAAATAAATAGCAAATAGTAAAGTCGTCGCTTTTCTTTCTGCTTTTTCACCTGCCAGCCCTCTCCTGCCCTCCCAACAGCCACTACGAGCTCTGCACCCACACCTGCGACCACACCTGCGCCAGCCTCTCCATCAGCACCCAGTGCACCAAGAAATGCTTCGAGGGCTGCCAGTGCAACAAGGGCTTCCTCTTCAACGGCGACGAGTGCGTCGCCGCCAACGCCTGCGGGTGCCTGCACCACGGCCGCTACTTTGAGGTGGGTGCTGCTGGCGAGGCTTGCATCCGTGCACGGGGAGCGTTGCGCCCTTGCGCGCCCCGCGGGGGCTTGCATCCGTGCACGGGGAGCGTTGCACCCTTGCGTGCCCTGCGGGGGCTTGCATCCGTGCACGGGGAGCGTTGCAGCATTGCGCGCCCCGCGGGGGCTTGCATCCGTGCACGGGGAGCGTTGCACCCTTGCGTGCCCCGCGGGGGCTTGCATCCGTGCACGGGGAGCGTTGCAGCATTGCACGTCGCTTGCAACTCTGCGAGACACCAGTTGCACGCAGCCTTTGTTTCCTTCTTGCAGCCTTTGCAAGTGGCTTCCCCTTGCATGCAGCTGTGGTGTTGGTTTTTTTTCTTTTGCAGTCCTCGCAAGGGCAAAAACCAGTTGCACGCAGCATTTTTTTCCCCCCATTTTTGCAATCTTTGCAAGGGGAAACCTGTTGAATGCGGTGTTTTTGTTGGCTGTCCCACCCCGCAGATCGCCGAGACCGTCACCTCCCTTGACTGCAGCAAGATGTGCACGTGCCGGGCGGCAGGCGGCATGCAGTGCCAACCGTTCTTCTGCCCCTTCGGCCAAGCGTGCGGCATTAAGGATGGTGTCCGGGGCTGCGTGGACCAACCAGGGCGCTGCACCCTGGCCCCCACCAATCACTTTGTCTCCTTCGACGGGGTCACTGGCACCACCACAGCCACTGGGATGTACATTATGTCCAGCCTGTGTGACCCTCACCACCCCACCTGGTTCCGGCTCTTGGCCGATGTTGGGGAGAACCAGGACAAGCCGGCCGTGGTGGCCCTTCACCTCTTCCACTCGCACACCTTCGTCACCATCAGGAGGGACAAGAAGGTCTGGGTAGGTCATCCCCACCCCATTGCCAGCTGAAAAATCCCTGTGCCCTGAATCATAACCAAAATCCGTGGGTTTTCCACCAATATATTGCGAGGTCCATCAGTGTCATGCAAGAGAAGCACCTACATGGGCTGTCCTTCAGCCCGCCATCATCGTGAGACGTCCACACATTGGCGATCCCTTCATTTTGACCAAAACTGCTCTTTTTCCACCAGTTTCATGCAAGGGAAGCACCCACATGTGCTGTCCCTCAGCCCACCATCATCTTGAATTCTCCATGCAACTGCCCAACCCTTCATTTTCATTAAAATTGCCTTTTTTCCCCCCCAGTTTAATTCAAGAGAAGGCTAGGCAGGTGCCATCCTTTGTCCCAACATCATCATAAGATGTCCTTGCATTGGCCCACCCCTTCATTTTAACCAAAATTGCCTTTTTCCCCCCACTAATTTCTTGCAAAGGAATCACCCATGTGTGCCGTTCTTCATACCACCATCAAGAGATGTCCACGCGTTGGCCCATCCCTTCATTTTGACCAAAACAGCCTTTTTTCCAGCAGTTTCATGCAAGTGAGGCACCATGGGTGTTGTCCTCCATCCCACCATCATCAAGAGATGTCCGTGCATCTGCTCAGCCCTTTATATTGACCAAAACTGCCCTTTTTTTTCAGTATTTTAATGTAAAGGAAGCACCCATGGGTGCCCTCCTTCACCCCAGACCCCTCTCCTAGCCCCATGGAGGGAACCTGGGTGTCCAGGTCCTCATCCTACCTCACACCCCAGTCCCCAAGCAGGAACGAACCCCATGAGATCAACCCTCACTCCCATCTCCATCCCACATATCCCCCCCATGGCACTTCATGCCATCTCTCCATGCCTAAAATTGAGGGATTTCACCCCATTTTGGGCTCCTCCACCATGGAGAAGGTTGCTGGTGGAGAAATTACCTATTCCCTGGCTTTTCACCCCAATTTGTATTTATTTCAATGTTGTGTTGCACGGAGCCATGCTCTCCCTATTGGTGTCTTCTCCAGGTCAATGGGGTCCCAGCCACCCTCCCTGTGGAGGTCTCCAGCACGTTGACCATCACTGAGGCCCGGGACACCGTCTGGATCACCCAGAAGCCCGAATTCATCATTGGTCTCAGCCCCGCCGGGGAGATGACGGTGACGGTGGCCCAGAACCTGAGCAAGCAGCTCTGCGGGTTCTGCGGTAACTACGACAGGAACGCGGCCAACGACCTCCAAGGGCCCGATGGGAAATTGGTGGGGGACGTGGTGGCGTTGGCGAAGGCCTGGAGAGCACCCGACTTAGCCCACGTGAGTGTCCCTAGGAAGTGACAACATGGGTCTTGGTTCGGGTGACATTCGTCATCTTTCATGTCTTGGCTCGGTCTTGGTTGTGTCCCTGTGGGCCTTGGTGCCACCACCATGAAGAAATGTCCATCAATTGGTCCTATCTCTTCATATTAACCAAAATTGCTTTTTTTCCCCCCAATGTAATCCAAGGAGAGTGTTGTCCTTCATCCCCCTATCATCAAGAGATCTTCATCCATCAGTCCATCCCTTCAGATTAACCAAAATTGCCTTTTTTCCAACTGTCTCATGCAAAGGAAGCCCCCACAGGTGCCACCCTCCATCCCACCATCATCATGAGTTGTTCATCTATTGGCCCATCTCTTCATTTTAACCAAAACTGCCTTTTTTCCCCACCAATTTCATCCAAGAGAAGCACCCGCATTTGTTGTCTTCATCATCAAGAGGTGTCCGTGCATTGACCCATCTTTCCATTTTGACCAAAATCATCCTTTTTTTCCATTAGTTTCATGCAAGGAGAGTGCCCACATGTGGTGTCCTTCATCCCACCATCATCAGGAGATCTTCATTCAACAATCCATCCTTCAGATTAACCAAAAAAAAAATCACCTTTTTTCCACCAATTTAGTACAAGCAAAGCCACCATGTGTGGTGTCCTACATCCCACCATCATCAAGAGATCTTCATCTACCTCTCCATTCCTTCATGTTTACCAAAATTGCCTTTCCCCCCCCCCCTAATATTTTAATGCAAGCGAAACCCCCACAGATGCCACCTTCATCCCAACATCATCATGAGGTCTTCCTCCATCAGCCCATCCCTTCAGATAAACCCAAATCACCTTTTTTTCCCCACCAATTCATGCAAGAGAAGCCCCCACAGGTGCCATCCTTCATATTAACCAAAATAGTCCTTTTTCCCCTCAAGTCAGGCCCAAAATCACCTGCAAGGAACCCATGGGTTCGTTGTTGGACCCCATCATCATGTGCGGAGAAAGAGGGGGAAAGAGCCCAAAAAAGAGGAGAAAACCCCCCAAAAGAGGAAACCACCCCCAACAGTAGGGGATTAACCTTCTATTTTCTCTTTTTTTTTTTTTTTTATTTCACCCAGTGATGCAGAAAAACGGCATTTAGACGCCTGGAAATGGAATGATGCACCTCATCGCTGAGGTCATCGTGGCAAAAATGAAATATATACGAAAAAGGGATACTCCCCCCTCGCCCCCCGCCCCAGTCTGAGGTTTTTCTCCCCCCAAATAAAATGGGAGAAGCCGCTGCTGCGTTTGGTTTGCAATAAAATCACCAAACCGGCGGGGAAAGAAGAGTTCGGAAAGGTGTTAGGGGGAAGTTAGGGCTCCTGGGGGAGGGGGGGGGTCCCGGATGTCTGGGTCCCCGGGAGGGGTGGGGTGGGGTGTTTCCGGGATGCCTGGGTCCCCTGCCAGCCCTGCCCTGCCCCAGGCACTTCTTGTCGTCCCCCCCGGCTCCTTTCAGTCAATATTTTCCGTCACGGCCCAGCCCACGGGGCCCGGACACCTGGGTCCCCTGAGGGGGTGGGGGTGGGGGGCACCCGGATGCCTGGGTCCCATGGGTGGGGGGAAGGGGGGGTGGAGGAGGCTCCCATATTGCCTGGGTCCCCTGGGAGAGGGGGGGGAGGCTCTCTGGGGAGGGGGATGCTCCTGGACACCTGGGTGCCCCGCGGGGGTCCCCTCCCAGTACATCCCAGTCCCCTCCAGTGTGCCCCCCACTGTCTCCAGTCTCCCCCGGTTTATCCCAGTCCCCTCCAGTATGCCCTCCCAGTGCATCCCAGCTCCCCTAGTGCCCCCCTGTGTCCCTATTTCTTCCCAGTATGTCCCAGTCTCCCCAAATATGTCCCCCAGTTCATCCCAGTGCATCCCAGTCCTCCCCCGCTGTCTCCCCCAGTATGCCCCACAGCGTTTCCAATCCCTCCCAGTTTGTCCCAGTCCCCCCCTAGTGCCTCCCAATGCATCCCAGTCCCACTCAGCATCCTCCTCAGTGTCCCTCCCAGCGTTCCCAGTCCTGCCCAGCCTGTCCCAGTCCCCCCCAGTGTCCCCCCACAAGAGCCCACGGTCCATCCCAGTCTATCCCAGTGGCGGTGTGGGCAGAGGCGGAAGTGCCCGAGGCCCTGGGAGGTGCCACCTGCCCCCCCCCCCCGCCCCGCCCCATCTGTCCCCAGCCCTGTCCCCTCCCTGGGCATAAAGTGGCTTCGGCCACGCCGTGGGCACAGACTGGGACCATGGGACCCCGGTGAGTGTGGGGACTCTGGGGACATGGGGGGGACATGGAAAGGGACATGAGGGGGACATGGGGGTCATCAAGGGACATTGGGGGACATAGGAGGGGACATGGGGGACATCTGGACACATGGGGGACATCGGGGGGCATGGGGGACATCGGAGGGCATTGGGGCGCATGGGGGACATCTGGGCATATGGGGGACATCTGGGGGCATGGGGGACATCTGGGGGCATGGGGGACATGTGGAATAGGGGGGACATCTGGACACATGGGGAACTCAGGGGACACAGGGTCACGGGGGACATGGTGATGTGGTGGGGCATGGGGACATGGGGGACATCTGGGGCCATGGTAGGGCATGGGGAGCAGGGGGGACATGGCCACATGGGGTCATGCGGGACATGGTGGGGCATGGAGACACGTGGACGGGGACACACGGGGGACATGCTTGTATGGGGGCAAGGACACATATGTGACATGCATGGGGACATACATCATGGTGACGTGTGTGGGGGAAAGAGGGACACGGAGACAGGCATGCAAGGGACGTGGGCATGGGGACAGGGACACGTAGGGGATACGTGCATGGGGACAAGGACACCCATGGGGACAGGGACAGGCAGGGGACATGTGGGCATGGGGACAGGGACACCCATGGGGACAGAACACCCATGGGGACAGGGACACCCATGGGACGTGTGGGCATGGGGACAGGGACACCCCATGGGGACAGGGACACCCCATGGGACGTGTGGGCATGGGGACAGGGACACCCCATGGGGACAGGGACACCCCATGGGACGTGTGGGCATGGGGACAGGGACACCCCATGGGGACAGGGACACCCCATGGGACGTGTGGGCATGGGGACAGGGACACCCCATGGGGACAGGACACCCCATGGGACGTGTGGGCATGGGGACAGGGACACCCCATGGGGACAGGGACACCCCATGGGACGTGTGGGCATGGGGACAGGGACACCCCATGGGGACAGGGACACCCCATGGGACGTGTGGGCATGGGGACAGGGACACCCCATGGGGACAGGGACACCCCATGGGACGTGTGGGCATGGGGACAGGGACACCCCATGGGGACAGGGACACCCCATGGGACGTGTGGGCATGGGGACAGGGACACCCCTGGGGACAGGGACCCCATGGGGACAGGG